>NW_026273317.1:522500-822500 GCF_020536995.1 Dreissena polymorpha | reverse complement strand
CTGTGTCAAGTCACCGTGACCTTTGACCTAGTGACCTGAAAGTCAATATGGGTCATCTGCGAGTCATGATCAATGTACCTATGAAGTTTCATGATCCTAGGCATAAGCGTTCTTGAGTTATCATCGGGAAACCATTTTACTATTTCGGGTCACCACGACCTTCACCTTTGACCTGGTGACCTGAAAATCAAAAGGGGTCATCTGCGAGTCATGATCAATGTACCTATGAAGTTTCATGATCCTAGGCGTAAGTGTTCTTGAGTTATCATCCGGAAACCATTTTACTATTTCGGGTCATAGTGACCTTGACATAGTGACCTGAAAATCAATAGGGGTCATCTGCGAGTCATGGTCACTGTATCTATTAAGTTTCATGATCCTAGGCGTAAGCGTTCTTGAGTTATAATCCGGTAACCATTTTCTATTTCAGGTCACCGTGGCCTTGACCTAGTGACCTGAAAATCAATAGGGGTCATCTGTGAGTCATGATCAATGTACCTATGAAATTTCATGATCCTAGGCATAAGCGTTCTTGTGTTATCATCCCGAAACCATTTTACTATTTCGGGTCATCTTGACCTTTGACCTAGTGACCTAAAAATCAATAGGGGTCATCTGAGAGTCATGATCAATGTACCTATGAAGTTTCATGATCCTAGGCCTAAGCGTTCTTGAGTTATCATCCGGAAACCATCTGGTGGATAGACCTACGGAACCGACATGAGCAAAACAATATACTGCCTCTCCTTCGAAGGGGGGCATCAAAATTACTTTCTTTTATTTTCATCAGCAAGAAATTTTGTAATTTAAAAAGAAAATTACTATTGAGGTGATCTTGATGAAACTTACTCAAAAATGTTTGTCTTTTTAAGATAAATGCCTTAGTTGAATCCGGATCAAGTGGGTTAAACAACTTTGTCACCAGGTCAAGTCTTCAACAAGTGGTGTACCTGTCACTCAGATGAGCCATTCAGGGCCACCATGACCTTCTTGTTTCAACAGCCAGGGTGTCAATGGCAATAAATGGCACGATTTGAAATGTTTGTTGTCTGTTTTTATGTAGTTATATACATGTACATTGTGTATGGAGGAAATAAACTATAGAGCATTCCATCAGTTTATAGTTGTTGTATATGCAAGAACGTTATTTTTATGCTCCAGAAGGAGGGCAAATACTTCTGGCACCATCTATCCAAGGTTGGATGTCTATCTTCCATTTGTTTCCTTTCTGAATCTTGTAAATGCCTTTTATGATTTTAATATTACTTTTGATCATTCTTCCCCATAATAAGACGATAAGTTGTACATTGTATATAAGCCCCATGCTCCCATTTGAAAGGTCAAAGTCACGTGTCAAGGTCAAATATATAACAATTTTCATTCCACTCTAACGATTACTTGCCTAGGTGGTGTGATTTTAAAATTGGAGATTTTCATATTATTTGCAATAACTCTAAGTTTGGATACTTTTTTGTGTGTCCAAAAATTGAGATACATAAACTATATTTGTAACAAGAATACTGTGACGGAAAATTTATTTCTCATAAGAAGGAGCATATTGCTGTAAATAATTGAATTGTGAGTTGATAATAAGGATTAATACACTAATTTGGATAAGGGATCAGATAAAATTGTTTTGTACTAATTTACATCCTACAGTTGTTCCTGAAACGATTCACAAGAAAAAACGTGAATGCTTTAAGCATAACTTTTTTTTCCATTCTATGATTGCTTCATTAATTATTTGGCGAAGCCATTGTCTTAAAAAAATGCACCTTGCTTTTTCAAGAAAAACAGCAATCCAGTCACTTCTCGCATTTAGCCAACAGGTTTAATAACTGTTATCAGGTTGTAAAACATGTATGATGCTTTCAGATTCACGCAAAATAGTTGAATTTCGTTAAAATCCAAATAAAAAGAAAATATCGTCTTAAGTTAAAGGGTAAACTTTGGGTGTCAGAAAATTTGGAGTCACACAAAAAATTCTTATGAACCAATGGTCAGATCCATGAGCCCAAAAAAAATCAACTCAAAGACCTTGATATTCATGCTTATCTGTGTTCCAAACACATATACACTTAAATACTATACTGTTCCCTTATTGCAATGAAAACAAGGGACAAAATTGTCACAAAACCAGGTTTTCATTGTTGAAAAAAAATCTGATAAAGGGAGAAAACTCAAACTGAACTTTTGAAATGAACAAACAAAATTAAGCCCCTTTGTAAGTTTGTTTAAAAAAAAATATATTTTTAGTCGTGGCGACCTTGACATTGGAGATATTGACGTGATTCTTTCGTGCGACACACCGTCCCATGATGGTGAACAAATGTGCCAAATGATTTTAAAATCTCACAATGAATGACATAGTTATGGCCAGGACAAGCTCATTTATGGCCATTTTTGACCTTTGAACTCAAAGTGTGACCTTGACCTTGGAGATATCGACGTAATTATTTCGCGCGACACACCGTCCAATGATGGTGAACAAATGTGCCGAATGATTTTAAAATCTGACAATGAACGACATAGTTATGGCCCGGACAAGCTTGTTCCGCCAGCCCGCCAGCCCGCATTCGCCAATCTAATAACCAGTTTTTTCCTTCGGAAAACCTGGTTAATAAAGTATTGAATATATGTGTGCGTGTTTGTGCGTGTGTGTGTAAATGCATCTGTGGAAAAATTTGACCAAGTGTCACTATGTCACTTTCAAATAAAACCTTAAATGTAATTCTAGAAACATTTAAAAAAAATCCATCAAAGGCTATATATGATAAACCAAACTCTTCCCTTTTAAATATTACTGGAAAACTAACAATCTTGACATACACATTTTGAAATTTTGTGAATGGAGGAACAATCAGGGGATAAGCTCTCCTTCTGACTTTTGAGTGAAATAATTTCACCCATAGCCACATCCATTTTACAGAAATCTCTAGCGTGTTTTTTGTATTTATTTGCTCCGCCCCCTGGAGGCTATGTTTTTCATGGTTGGTTTTTCAACCAATCGGAACCATTTTAGAACATGTCCAAGATACCATGGAGTCAATTCTTGTGACAAAGTTTCATTAAGATCGGACTATAAATGTGGCCTCTAATGTGTTAACAAGGTAAATGTTAATGACAAACGACAGACAAAAGGTGATCACAAAAGCTCACCATTAACCACATTGTGCTAAGGTGAGCTGAAAATGCACCTTAAAAATATTGTATATCACAAACAGTTGTCAAATTTGACCTGCCGTATGTGTCTAAATACCCTGGTAGTTAACAATTTATCAAATTAATTAAATAAAATTGTCAATGTAAAGAACTCTTATTGTTTAAGGATCTAAATGCACCAATAAATTGTATGACATCGGCCTAAGAATATAAAATACATTTATATTTTTTAAACATTATCCGATGTGAATTTTATTTGAGAAAAGTCATGCAAAAATGGGTTGAATGCCATTTGAGGCCATCATAGCTCCAGACTGACCTGTCTGCGCATTGACTTTATGGCAGGGGTAGCTCCCGACCAGAATGCACATTGACTTTATGGAAGGGGTAGCTCCTGACCAGAATACACATTGACTTTATGGAAGGGGTAGCTCCTGACCAAAATGCACAAGATGGTCTGGAGCTACACTAGCAGCATATAACTTAACCCTTTGCATGTCTGCTAAAATGTTGTCTGCTGAATTTCTAAAATTAGCGTTTTCTTCGATTTTTTCCAAGGATGCTATAAGAATAGCAAACAGTTTCGATCCTGATTAGACGCCACGTTCTGTGGCGTCTCATCTGGATCCAAACTGTTTGCAAAGGCCTTCAAAATTCGGTTCCAGCACTGAAAGAGTTAAGACCCATTTTCGCATGACAGGATTCATATGGTAATCAATGCTAACACTTACTACATTCAGTACCTGGAATGATTATTGTGGCAGAAATTTATACAAAATATACTTGCAACAATGTTTTCATTTTTGAGTCGAACAACGGACTGGGGCATGGGGCCATGGCTTTTCAAACCAAACAAACATAAGACATTGATTTTTATTTATCATTTTTATGAAGAAAACAGGCTGACAACTAAATTAACACATAAATTAAGTGTTTAAACACCAATTCATATTAACAAAAGTAATTATCATAAAAATGATGTCACAAAATATACATACAGCAACACAAATGAAGCATACATGGTAAACACACACACTTCTGAACATTAACATTGGATATAAGTAGAGTTACATAAGAATTAATAAAATATACTGTGAAATGTGTAGGCCTTTATTGTACTTTAGTCCACGTTTTATTCACCATATGAACAATATTTTTAAATTGTAAATTTTTCATACACTAAAAACCGAATTTAATTGCATCCAACTGACTTTCTAACTATGGCAACCAATACTGTGAGCAATAATAACAAACAACACTTACAAATGGTGAAGGACAGTGTTTTTTCTGTGAACTATGAGGGAAAAAATTATAATACAACAGGGTGCTGCAACCTCTTCCTTTTTAGTTCTCTACTGCAACCCCTCTGTGCTTGTCAACATAAACATGTTAAATACCTTAAAGGTGCGTGTACTGTTCAATGATGGGACCTTGAAACTTGGTAAGTTAAGCACGTTCTGTTTAGTGCATTCTGTGGCATTTATTGGCCATCTAAAGTAAATTGTGAAACCTACAGTGCATGAGAAACAAAAAAAAATGAAAAATGGCCCTGTTTTCTAAATACCAATGTTCAAAGAAACAAATGTTGATGCTAACAACACCAAACGACAAAGTAAGAGAAATAGCTTTCACACAGTGCACCTATACATAAACAGCTAATGTTATGAATTATTACAAATTCACAACAGTCGACTACAGAATAAAAACCCGAAGCAGACAACCTGCTTTGTGCCTATATGATTGCTTAAGATACATTATAACTTCCATGTGTATATTAAATGTGTTACAAAATTAAATGAGCTGCATAATGCAAAAAAAAGTATTATGGCAAATGTGGCCAGCGATGCACCAGACCAGCCTGCACATGTGTGCAGCCTTGTCAAAACCGACCCTGTCTGCTAATGAGACCATGACACATTGTGTAACTTAACCCTTTGCATGCTGGGAAATTTGTCCTCTGCTAAAATGCCGTCTGCTGAATTTCTTAAGAATACTATCAGAATAAGAAACAGTTTGGATCCTGATGAGACATTCTGTGGCGTCTCATCTGGATCCAAACTGTTTGCAAAGGCCTTTAAAATTCGGTTCCAGCACTGAAAGAGTTAATAATGGACAAGATAACTCCTGACCAGGCTCTGCAGATGTACCGGCTGGTCTAAAGCTATGTTTACCACATATGCCATAAAACCCATTTTTGCATGAGGCTGCCTCAATAGCAATAATCATCACCGGATGACAGAAGCTCCAAATGAATATGGAATCATCATAACAATAGACACACTGACGCTAAAACTGTACAGCCGTGGAAGTCTTACCAATGTTGACAGAACAAACACTGCTATATGTAACAGTTAATTTATTTCAACAAAAACTAAAAATCTTACACAAAAGAGGTTTTATTGCTGAAATATTAATTTAAATAGTTGCTTTAGTCTGCAAAAAATGCTCTAATGAACATGTATATATTAGTGTTCAACAAGGTTGAAACAAGTCAAAACATTCAGGTTTTTTTATATATAAAACTTAAATTATTACTGGTAGACAAAATGATTTGATTGTGGAGATTAAAAGATTGCTGTTGGCCCAGTGTTAGCAAAAATATCGATTATAGTTTTAGAAATAAAATGAGAAAAAATACTAGTATTCATGTGATATGAATTCTTCTTAAGTGATATTATATCACAGAAACTGTTCTCCAAGCTATCTGTCTTCACTGCAGCTCAGTCAAGAAGCTTGTGTGTCATCGTTTAATGTGTACATTATACAATGCTATCATTACCGACTCGTACTCATGTCTAAACAATACAATCGCTCCTTTCAAGGAGCAAGTTCATGATTTCTTTACAAGTAGCAATGCACAAACTGTTTGCATGCTTTAAAATATTTTCCCTCAAATTTACAAATAAATGCCTTGTGAAAATGGATTTCATATATATATTCTTTGTAACTAAATTAAAGATATATTTTAAGCACCGTCATGCCTTTTATAAGCCACTTTCTTAACAAAAGCATAACAATATGGGAATAATAATTCATATTAAGCATACAGTTTTGAAAATGTTCAAACAGTGTTCATCTTTCCAAATTTACATTCCGTTGTTGCTGTTATCTCCAAAAACACATAAAATCAATAAATTATTGAAGGTACTCAAACAGTAGTCACCGAAACTCCAAAGGTGAAAATGCCAACACAATAAAAGACATAATGGTAATAACACATACATACTACAAATATACTGTGCTATTTAACTCTTTATTTTCCCCCAAATATAATCCGTTATATCCAGTTTGTGCACTGCTGAAGGTCGTGTCCACACAAGGTCAAGGTTAATTGGTAATCATCATGTTTTCTCCATTGACGATGTGAGACTTTAGGACTCCGTCTTCTTCTATTGTTACTGTTTCTACACCGTTCTCTACCACTCTGAAAGAACACACAATATTTAAGCCAAGTGTTTTTACACCACCCAAATAGATCTACAGTGTGTATTAATCTGGCTTAATGCATAAAGTATCATCCCAAATTATCCTGTGCACTTTGCTCAGGCTTATCGCTGCTTTTATGGAATTTTTCGTAAGTCAAACAGTAAATCCAGTCTAGGTAGAAAATGTCATCCAAGATTAACAGATTAACAGGTGCCGTGTGCATGGGCTACTCTGGGAAGATACTTTACACACATGCATGAAGCTTTCCCAGGGACCAACTTGGTAATAATTCAACCTAATATAATGTACTTTATTAAAAGCCCATAAACACTCAAAATCAAGGGTGTGATTGCGATGAAGTCTGAGGGGAGGAAAATTCTGTAGACTGATTTGACTACGCGAATAACATGCATTACGCAATTGCAAACCTTAAAACAGACATTAAAATAAACACAATCTTAAAATTATTAATAAGATTTATGTATGAAAACCTTTTCAAATTCACATTTATTATATTATGCAATATCACCAGTATTAATTGTGATCAAAATCAAAGTGTGTTCTGATCCCTGTGAACGATGACGGCAATCTTTAGTTTAAGCTCAATGGCTTTAAATTCGAAATAAGGTCAACAATGTTACAATGTTCAACTAACAACAATTAACCACGGGATCCATAGTTCAAGATTTTTTCACTTTAGCATTACCAAGACAGTCAAATTTTCCCTTCCCATTTAGAAATTGGTATCACTTTCTGATTTATATCCACTGTTGTTTCTTTCCTTTCCCCTTTTAATTTTTTTCAATAATTTTTTCAATATCCAAGATTGTGTGAGATTCGTTCGTTTGTTCAAAAATCTTTATTTTCGCTTCACAAAGTTGCCTTTTGCAAAAGAATCAGCAAAGAAACATGAAACACAATTGAAAGGCCAATTTTAATTGAAAGCTTGGGTAACAACAGCCAATGATATCGCTCGTTTCAAAAAATGCTTAGGCAGAATCTACCAGTGTAATATGCAGAGAGGTTTCACGGGCTAGGGATTTTTCGGGCCGCTTATGAAATACGCCCACAGAATAGATCATAACCCCCTCTCGTTTTTGTACGAAACTTGACTCACAGAAATGACCCCCGGACTACTTGATTCGTAAAAATCAGCGGAAACACACACCCTTGCAAAATCAACAAATATTTCGTACCATATTTCGAAAATTAAAGTTAACACAAAAAAATATCAAGTTGCCATCTCCAATATTGCAAATGTATTCATAAAATAAGCGATTTGGGCCACATATATTTGACCTCTGACCTTGAAGGATGACCTTGACCTTTCACCACTCAAAATGTGCAGCTCCATGAGATGCACATGCATGCCAAATATCAAGTTGCTATCTTCAATATTGCAAAAGTATTTATAACATAAGCGATTTGGGCCACATATATTTGACCTCTGACCTTGAAAGATGACCTTGACCTTGACCTTTCACCACTCAAAATGTGCAGCTCCATGAGATACACATGCATGCCAAATATCAAGTTGCTATCTTCAATATTGCAAAAGTATTCATAAAATGAGCGATTTTGGCCACATATATTTGACCTCTGACCTTGAAGGATGACCTTGACCTTTCACCACTCAAAATGTGCAGCTTCATGAGATACACATGCATGCCAAATATGAAGTTGCTATCTTCAATATAGCAAAAGTTTTGCAAAATGTTTAAGTTGGCGCAAACAGACCAACAAACCAACAGACAGACAGGGCAAAAACAATATGTCCCCCACTATTATAGTGGGGGACATAAAAATCCGTGTTCCTCATAGCAATAGCCACAATTTTAATGCTGGATGTGGTCTGGTAACATATATATTTAATGCAATAAAAAATGCTAGTTTTTTTGTTGACAATATATTCTATGTGAATTTCCGGCGCCAATATCTGAACATTTACGACCTTACACTTTGGACAGATTCAGAAGCACAAAGTAGTTCTCATGAATACGCAGTTCTCATGACACTGCCTGAAGCCAGTCTTGCGTTGGCTTGTAAATGTTTGCATTTTGTGCCAAGAAATTCACATGGTATATATTGTGGCACAAAAAAAACCCCGAGCATTTTGTATCTCACTAAACCTATGTTACCATACCCAATATTGCGTTGACATTTTGTCAATTGCTTTAAGGAACATTGATTATTTATGGGCTATCTTTATTTTACGAAACATTTTGTGAAATATTTGTTTATTTTGAGTACTTATATGACTTAAATGTTATATTTCCACCATTATATACAAAATCAATGCAGATCCAAAGGTAAATCAAATTACATTTCTCTTTTGACATACACCAATATAAAACCCCAAAGTAATGATATCATATCATACATTTTGCTGCAACTTACTTCTTGGTTATGACCCTCTTGCCGTTGATCATCTTAGTCGAGGTGGATGTGGAACGGAAGTTCCCCCCACCACCTCCACCTCCACCAAACGATGTGCTAGAGAATGACGT
This sequence comes from Dreissena polymorpha, assembly GCF_020536995.1. Lineage (NCBI taxonomy): Eukaryota > Metazoa > Mollusca > Bivalvia > Myida > Dreissenidae > Dreissena > Dreissena polymorpha. Next base: position 813,405 of record NW_026273317.1, on the reverse strand, counting down.
GAAACTGAAATACACACAATCACAGGGTAAGACAGGATCATTGTTGTGATATATGTAAAGTAGCTTTAATATGAAAACCATAACCCTTGTTTAACCCTTTACCACTAAGATACTCACTTTGATGCTTTTGCTGTCCCTTATAAAATTGAATAAAATGTAAGACCTTTTTTACAAGTCCAGTTTTGAAGGCTTCATTTCCAACCCTTAGATATGGATGAGCAGCAAACAGCATAAAACCTGAACAGACTGTGAATAACTTGCAGACTAGTGTCATGGTTTTATGCTGGTTGCATATAGCCATTTCCCTTTGCTTCTGAGCGTTCAGAGCGGGTTCAGAGGGTCATTGTTGGGAAAATATGCTAAATAGCTTTTATATGAAAACGACCAGAGTTTTTTTAAGAATGCCGATACCTGACGGATCATTAATATGAAAATGAAAAGAGACTGTTTTAGGTACATTGGTAAGTGATGGATCACTTATGTAAACATTAAGGGTCATCATTAATAATAAACTCATCAGTTATAGATCATCAACATAAAACTAATCAAATTGGCTCATTGTTTAGAAATACTGGAATAAAAGTGCATCATTTGAGAACCAATTGAGTAGTAATTGCTACAGAAATACTGGTACTGAGTTGGAAGGTTTCTCAGGCTCAGTTTTCAAAAGGCGGTGGGAAGACATGAAGGCAAGCAGTCAAGAAGAAAGGACATGCACAGTCCGGACTATTCTTGACTTTGGCCAAGGAACAGTGAAATACTTATTTGATAATGATTGCTCTTAGCAGAATGGAAGGTACAGCTATGATGAATTGACAAATTACCCAGCATGTTTATGTTAAAGCTATCGTTACATGGTTACACTCTTATCTAGTTGGCCTACTGCTAACAATATTCATTCAGCGCAAAAACAAACAAAACATTGAACTGTTTTTAACGAAGACAGCAACACCTCTATGCATGTAAATACGCATTCTGAATTCTAGGCAGCGCAAAACTAATGTGACATGACGCAAAACAAACATGTACTTAACAGAAGCCGTCAAAAATAAACCTCCAGTCTAAATAATAATATACCATTAGTATTGTATTTTCAAACTGGAACAAACCTATACTGACTTTTTTAATAAAGCAGGAACACAACAGCAAATTCAAGAACTGTTTGGTTGTCATATTTGACCATTAAAATAGCCTTTCTTTACTTTAATATAAAAAAATGCAAATATTACCAATCTGGGACAATTTACAAATTTGACAACCTAAATTCATTCTAAGGCAAGTCAAACATCAATGCCATAACATGCACATGAAGCTAAACAAAATTGTTACTCAATGAATTCTAGTTTTCTTAGACACTGAAAACAAGCACACAACAAGAGAACAATTTAAGATGTGTATATAAAGTTAAAAATCTTATAATGTAAAATAAACCAGCACATACAGCCATCAGAAAAAATTAACTTAAATGGCAACTGTGAAGTTAACAGTTTGCAGAGCAAAATTATTCTTAGCATTTTCTAAGCCAACCTGAAACGTGAAATGTTTGTATCACGTCGATAAATAAAAAACCATCGTTTCAAAGAACAACTCAAAAGTTTCGAGAGGTTTTAAATGATTTGACAATTTACATTTCAAACTAGTACTTATATTTTGTAATATTACTAAATCAATAATAAACTATTATTTCTAATCACAAATCTCTCTATCAATACATTTGAATAATCTGCTAAAGGGATATACATGTTAAATTATTATTTTTTGTCTTTGATTTGTAATGTAAGTTGGCTTTTTAATGTTCTTTCAGTACAGAGAGTTCATTCAAAATGTTGAACACTTACTTATTACTTATTTAGAATAACATATAGTTAAGTCTGAAAAACTGTCTACTATATAGAACACCGATTCTTTATAATATAGTTTATAACCTTCCTTACTAGCATACTGTACCATAATTACTCTAAGTTTTTGGACACCCACTTTTTTAGCAAAAATAACTATTTTTCGTGACTATATTTTCGGACAGACAGGTTTTTGTCCATAATTAATGGCTCCAATTTTTCTGACAGTATATTTAACAGCGCTATGTTACTTGATTTCTGCCCTGTTTTCGCTTATTTGGGACCCTTTGATCATGGAGTTTTACAACTGGATTAAAACCTGGCATAGAACGGCGATGGACCATTACAATTGCATTATTGGATATATTACCATGTATACCGGTAATAAACAATGGTTCAACCAACATAATTTGAAATGATATCGTATTCTGGAAGCAGTATGGTTGTTTTTTATAACGTTTTTATATACCATTTCAGGTAAGAGATTGCAAATAAGTGAAGTTGTTTTTATTCAAAGCCGAGAAAGGAGAGTACAACACAATGAAATTATCGCATAGTTATTACAATTGGTTTTATTTCAATATAATAATTGACAAACAAACATAACACATTATGTCTCTAAACTTTCGGACACTCAGACATTTTGAATAATTTTCGTATCTTAATTTTCGGGCACGAATTTTTTTTATTTTTAATTGTCCGAAAACTTAAAAGAGTAATTACGGTAGCTTTTTTTTTCATAGCCCCTTTTTTCACTAGGTTGATTTTGTTTTGGTAATGTACAATACCAATAAAATTAACTAAGCTTGATATAACAGTATCTGATATCTTACTGCACATTTGTTTCTTTTTCAATAATATTAATCTAACATCGAATTTAAACATTTGGACAAAATGCAAAATATATAGCATTCTGATTTCAATGGTTTAGTTATTTCATTGCGCACGTTTTCTTTTGGAAAAATTCACAATTTCAAATGCCACATTTTCAAATTTCCTAAAAATTATGAATTTACACACAAAAGTGAATCTATTTAAAATTTGTAAATCTAATTTTTTTTACAAGATTAAAATTGTTCCAAATTGAAGAACTATGTTTTATTATATTTTAAAATCAACAATACAATAAAAGTTGAAAACGGAGGCAGTCCAAACAACCTTGATCTTCAATTATGAAATTGACCTGGAGGTGGCTTGACTGCCTTATATACCTTTTTGCAAATTGCCTCAATGTGACACATATGAGAGTCTAATTTCATGAAAATCCTTCCATGGGTATTAGAGATACAAATGGGAAAATAGACGGACAGGTAGGGGATTGAAAAGAACTACTGGTTTATATTCAAGTTATTTACATTTTTACATATATATAAACAGATACGATAATTTAGGATCAATTGTTTGATGAGGAAAATAGCTGGTTAATGAAACATCAGTGTGTTATTTTTTTTATATGTATAACATTTTATTTAGCAATCTCAAAAAATGACTGACACACCCATATAAAGATTGCTGTTAAACTAAGGTTTGTACCTAACACATTGAAAATCAGGTGTTTACTTTGAATGGAATAGTCAGCACTGAAACATTGAAAAACAATCTTAAAAAATAAATTATGACATATGAGTATTATTAAATGTTTGCCAATAACATCACCTTACTTCATGCCACACCTAAGCTATATTCAAACCTAAGCCAAATGAGTTCCAATTGCGCCACCAGCATTCACACTTACACCAGTACTGCACTGGCACTGAAAAAAGCTATGTTTACCCGTTATGTAATCCCGGCGACCGATGCAAGAACGGGTCATCAAACATGGATGAAAACCCAAACGACATGCCTGGAAACCCAAATGAGTTAAATCCGATAGAGCCCAGGGGGTGTAGCTGATGGGCTGTGTACGCCGCCCTAGCCGGTCTCCGTCCACCCAAATTTGCAGACTCCGCTCCTCTGTCCCGCCTCCTTTGCACATGTGCCCGCCTCCTGCTACAATGACATGCCCCTATGTATACCAGTATGACGGCACACAATGCATTTGGTATAAACATGAATGATGAGGTTCATAGTTTTTCATGAGACGCAAAATGAACCATATGAATTCCCACAATGGTTTAGGCCACAAGAAAATGATAAGATGTCAGCACCGAACATTTTTAACATGAAATAAAAATATTTTACATCTTTATTGTGCCCACATGTTAAATATGACACTTGTTTGATTTTTTACAAGCACAGATGTTTTTTCTTTTCATTTTGGTTAAGCCTCCATATTTTATTACATTTACTTTTAATTTTTTATTTATAGTATAAAATGGCAGTCTTTAAAAAGCTGAATTTGTAATGCAGGAATGTTCAGCAAATATATTAACAATAACTTTCATTACGGTGTTTTGTGCTTTAGGCTTGCTTATGATTATACCAAAGATGAAATAAACAAGAGATGTGTTTGTCAGAAACACAATGCCCCTTTCTGCCCCGCTTTGAAGCCATATATTTGACCATTGACTTTGAAGGATGACCTTGACCTTTCATCACTCAAAATGTGCAGCTTCATGAGATACACATGCATGACAAACATCAAGTTGCTATCTGAAGCGACATAGAAGTTATGAGCATTTTTCGAAATCTAAATGGGAAACCAAAATGCAACGAGTGACAGAAAGACAGACAGACGGATAGACTTCTTTTTATCTTGCTCACTCGTTTAAAAAATTTGGGGGACAATTCAGTTGAACAACTGATCAATTTTTTGTGGCCTTCTGAGTAATATTATTGTATACTTTTGAAAATGCAAATATAGGTTAAACATGTATGACAGGTATATATATATATAAATAAACATGTAAATAGTACATGGTATGGGACATTTCCCAGAATGCATTGGGCTTTGTATGATATATAATTATGACAAATGAAAAATTTGTTGAACAGTATGACATAATTATACATGTAACATATATACAGAATGCAAACAGTACATGATATGCAATGAAATGACACCATAAATATAAATGCTTACAGAAGTATTGGTCGAATAACTTTAGTCAATACACAAGAATAGGGTAAATGATATGGATGGCATAGCAAACTTTTAATAAGCAACATATTTTGTTTCTTGGCTTCAATATAATAATAATATCAGGTAAAACAAGCATAATTTAGGTCTTCAGTCACATAAATTTGATAATATGCATAATAAATTACTTTGATAGCATCAAAAGCTCATCTTTGTATACTGTGCTACCATCTCATATGAAGTAACAGATCCCCTTAAAACTGCATTACTACTTAGATGAAATGTCCCTAAATCCCCATATTTTTATATGTGTATAAGCAAAATCTAAACTACAAACAAAAACATGCACATGCAAGTGGGCATAGTGTTAATGTGGCTCAGAAGCAGTACATTTTCATACAGTTAAGTCTGACTAAATCAAATAAAGTGCATTATGCTCTGCCAAATAATTATGTTAATAATCCTGCATATTAATACTGTCTTTCATGTCGGTTTGAAACTGTCAAAATAAATTATTACAACAGAATATATATTAAGCTTTTGATTCAAATTAAACTATTTGCTGCTTATTTTGCAAACAATTTCATGTTTGGTTTGTCCAGGGAATGATTTAATATGTTTGGTATTTGTTATTAACTTATTATGTTGTACATTTAAAGTGTTTAATTTTTTTAACAAAATTTAAAACGCAACATTGTTATATAAGTAACAAAATTTATTGAACAAAACTTCCTGTTGTGTTATTCTTAAATAACATAAAATGCACAATGTATCACATGTGTTTAACAGAAAAAACAACAACATGAAAGTATATCTACAACTTCCAGTTGACTTCTTAACAGAATGCACACAATTTAGTTAACAAACCATAAAATTATGTATTGAGACACAAGAGCACCACATAACAGGTGCCACGCTCGGCTACGGGTGCAGTTTTTAATAAATGAAAGCTTGTCAGATTATTTTTTTTTCAAGAGGTCACAGTGACCTTGACCTTTGACCTTGTGACTCAAAAATGGGTGTGGCATGTAGATCTCATCAAGATGCATCTACATATGAAGTTTCAAAGTTGTTGGTGGAAGCACTTTGATTTTAGAGCCAATGTTAAGGTTTTAGCACGACGCGGACGGAGGACGTCAGACGGCGGACAACACGACTAGCTGGCTATGACAATACCTCGGGTTTTCTCCGAAAACGCCGAGCTAAAAAATGAGATCAAAACATCACACGGATATAATTTTGTAACAGTTTCTTTCTCTTATCAATATGTAGGTTATACAAATCACATCTGAAATATCAACCAAGTATTTTCTCTTTAAATGTTTCCTCAAATTTGTAGTGCTTCCAGATTTAGGGTATCTTACGACAACAAAACACGTTTTGCAAGTTGCCTTTGTATCAGAACCTTTGCGAAATCCGAAATGATCTCATACTTTTGATTTTAATGGTGCGTCTTTCAGCGTGGTTGAAGAAGCCATGGTACCAGCTGATGTTATGCTCAGCATGTTATTCATTCATTCATTGGATGCCATATCGGCTATTGACCAATCACAAGACGTTTTACAAATGGCAAGAAAGTTTAGACGACGGATTCGGAAAGTAAGGTTTAAAATGCGGATCAATTGGGATTGCAGTGAATCCAATCAAAATTGGCTGTATCGAATCAGCGGCGTTGAACAGGTTTTTCGATGCATCGAACAGAAACGTTACAGCTCTACTTGCTTCAGACTTTTATTTCCAGTTTTCATGATATTAATATCCTCTGGGAAAATGAGGAGAGCACTAAATAAACAAGTTTCGCGTTCAGAGACATTTTGCCCCCCAAATAGGGCTTTGAATAAGTGACTCCAATTTCAGTACGGGTCATCAACTGTCCAAGGCCAATGCAAATATGAATTATCAAGCCCATCGGTCAATTCGTTGACCAGTTATTGATCGGAAACAATTTTCACACTTATTGTGACAGTGACCTTGACCTTTGACCTAGTGACCCCAATGTCAATAGTTGTTATCTACTGTCCAAGGCCAATTCACATGAGAAGCATCAAGCCAATCGGTCAATTCGTTGACAAGTTATTTATCAGAAAAGATTTTCCCACTTATTGTGACAGTGACCATGACCTTTGACCTAGTGACCCCAATTTCAATAGGGGTCATCTACTGTCCAAGGCCAATGCACATGTGAAGTATCAAGCCAATCAGTCAATTGGTTGTTGAGTTATTGTTTGGAAACGAACTGGTAAACCGACAGACAGACCAACCAACATCCAGCAAATTAATATACCCCCTATTCTTCGAAGGGGGGGTGGGGGTGGAGGCATAATAACACTTGGGGGTGGAGGCATAATAACACTTAAAACAGCAATGTGTTAAAACTTAGATAGCTTTTTTCAACCAGTATTAGCAAGTCAGATTTTCTATTAAAGCTAAGGAATACATTACCAATGACATGCATGCTATATTGTCTGGTCAATTATCTGTGTGACTACACAACTGCGGTCATCAGTCTCCAGACACCAACAGGCCTCAATATACCATGCTTTCTTTATTGGAATAACACTAACTTTATAATTTATAATGACTGAGCAATTAGTGTATTTTTCTGGAAAGATCTTAGGAGTGGACCTCCTTTTTTTTCATTTATGTAGTAAATGCTGTGATTTTATGATGTGTATTTTTTATTTTATTTTGTTTTAAAGAATAGTCATGAAAATATCACTAGGTCCATTCAATACTTTTTATGACCTCATTGCTGAATTTCTTATAATCCATCAATTGCAAGCCTGGCAACTGATAAGCCCATGGTGTCAGAATCTGGCAACAAAAAAGTGACTGACAGGCTAACCATATACGCCATGTGAATACATAAACATGCTGGGTAAATTTCTTTGTAAGAGGATGTTGTATCTAATTTTAATAACTAAATGTTGATATTACATCAAATATGGATGTGAAGTCATTTGTTCAGTATATGCAAAATTACCATGAACCATATCTGTGTCTTACTGAATATATATGGGTATGTAGGGAGGAAAGTTATACATTGGGAAATGTTTTTACAGCATATAAACTGAGTATAACTTAACACAAAATGATCAATCTCTAACATTACAGGATAAGACTTAGTACTTGCAGTATGAAATAGAGGTTTAAATAATGTTTGTTTGTTTTTATTCTTTTTGCCGATTTGATCAGTAATAAATAGATGAAGTGTTTTTACCTGCATTCACTGTCATAATAACAAATATATCAAAGTTCGTATTAACCATTGGGTATAATGTAAAAGAAAGAATTCCCATTAACACAGCGGATCGATACATACAACTAATTCAAATTGTTTATAAACAATATCTAATTACCACTCATATGTTTCATCAATACCGACTTTACATTCCCTAGTGTTGTCATGGTTTTTACAATGTTATAGCAGCTGCAGACTTTAGCACAGCCTTCTGGGTACGCTGTGCATATTTTAGTTGTTAGGGTTGCCCTTCAAAACCACTCACAAAGGATTTAATTGACAATCAGAGATATTGAATATTTCTACCTACATGTGTATGTAACTGTTTTGTTCTAAAGATTAAATGTTAACAAATACCTTAAATAGAAAATATCTTATGAATTTGTTGAAACTTTTTCAGTCTAGGCTTGTTACATAGGGTGTTTTGTTTTAACAAACCAGTCAAAACAGCAATTTAAACTTATTATTGGAAAGCTATAGGTGAATTCAGCCCATGCCATGTTCATTTTCAAAATTTTATCTCCAACAAAACTTATACACAAATTGAACACTTGATTCCATTAGGATATCTTCAGAAACCTTTTTTTGTATTTGGCAGAAGAATTGCATTGGGTAATTAGCTTTGGGCGAACACAATCATGCTCTACAAAACAAAATCCATAAAACCATATCACATTTATGTACATAAAATGAAGTTCAATAAATTTAATAACTGTTAACCTAAAATATGAGTGCATTCATCAATCATGATATTATAATGAAGTACGGTGTATATAATATAAAATATGGGAGTAAAAAATACTTAACATGCAGACAATCAATTTCATACACATCGAAAACACAAGAGACAAAATTGTCACAAAACCAGGTTTTCATTGTGAAAAAAAAATCTGATAAAGGGAGAAAACTCAAACTGAACTTTTGAAATGAACAAACAAAATTAACCCCCTTGGTAAGTTTGTTTTAAAAAAAAATCTATTTTAAGTCGTGGCGACATTGACATTGGAGATATTGACGTGATTCTTTCGTGCGACACACCGTCCCATGATGGTGAACAAATGTGCCAAATGATTTTAAAATCTCACAATGAATGTCATAGTTATGGCCAGGACAAGCTCATTTATGGCCATTTTTGACCTTTGAACTCAAAGTGTGACCTTGACCTTGGAGATATCGACGTAATTATTTCGCGCGACACACCGTCCAATGATGGTGAACAAATGTGCCAAATGATTTTAAAATCTGACAATGAACGACTTAGTTATGGCCCGGACAAGCTTGTTCCGCCCGCCCGCCAGCCAGCCAGCCAGCCAGCCCACCCGCATTCGCCAATCTAATAACCAGTTTTTTCCTTCGGAAAACCTGGTTAAAAATCATAACAAGATGTGTTTGTGAAACACTATGTCCCCCACCATATATTTGACCTTTGACCTTAAAGGATGACCTTTTACAACTCAAAACTGGAGCTCAATGAGATACATATGCATGCCAAATATTAAGTTGCTATCTTCAATATTGCAAAAGTTATGGCCAATGTTAAAGGTTGATGCAAAAAAACAACAAACAAACAGACAGGGCAAAAACAATATGACAAAAAAATACTGTTAATCAATACACAACACGTGTTAATTTTAAACACAAAACCAAACAGAGCAAAACCAACTGGATTATATTGTTCACTTAAAACACATAAACTGTGAGTGAAAATCTTTGAAACAAACCATCAAATGTGTACCCCAAACAAGGTTTCCATAGATACACTAATCAAAGGGCACCTAAGGGCTGATAAGCACTGCGTAAAAGGTTAGTAGGTTGTGTCAGTTGCAAAGTGCAACGTAGCTTGCTGCAGTACCAAGAAAGCAACGTTAAGTACTGAGAATGCAAACTGTAGCACCTTGAATGCAAAATTAAGTACCCACAATGCAAAATAAAGTGCACAGACAACAAAATGTGGTACCCAGCATGCTAAGTACCCAAATGCAAAGTGAAGTTACCAGATTGCAAAGTACAGCACCAAGAATGAAAAGAGAAGTACCCAGAATGCTTAGTGCAGTAGCAGTTGTGCAAATATGCCTAGCTTATGGTGCATTCTTAAATTGTCATCCTCTGTTCTATTATATTGCAGGTCCACTATGCTTATCATGTAGATGATCAAACATTTTGATTGCTTAATTCTCTCCAATTAATTTAATTGTGTTAACATTGTATTTTTTTAATACATGATATTATAAACACTGCCATAAGCGCCTTACCCATCAAACCAAAATATGCTCATAAACACTCAGACATTTTTTACTCGTTTATCAAACTGCATGAAACAGTTGAAACCACTGATGACACATGGTATGTGATTTGGCAACACAGCATATGCCATGATACAGTATCATTATAATGAGAGAACAGTAAGAGGCACTCTGTCCCTAAACATTGGCAACCATTACCTATGGACCCTACTTACCCAGGAATATACCATATTGCACTTTGAATTACACAGGATATATTCCAAAAGTGTACATTCTGATAACAAAAGGGGCCTTAACATTGCCTCTAAAGCAGCCCTACAGTGTACTTACCAACAATATCCCAAGAAAGGGACAAACCAACACACAAAGAAAGGGTCTGGACAAACAAACAAAAATAATAATTTACCCTTAAAGAAAGCATACACATGTAGGGTACAAATGATAACACTTGGCCCCTACAGTTTACTTACCCAGACCCTGCCGAAAAAGGGTCTGGCCCGCCGAATGATGAGAAGAAGGAGGCGGAGGGGCCGGGGAACCCTGTAAAAGAATCCGCAAACAATCCATTGGAAAACATCCCTGGTCCGACCCTTGAGCCTACAATGGAAAGGTTGCCCTTGGTAACACACAGCATACAAGTGGGCTCTGTTAATAAAACCCTCATTATGACAATTAAGCAAACTGCTGTTGATTTTCTTTGTTAAAAATAACTCTTTTTAAGTTTTTGAAGTATAACTGCTTGCCAACTTGAGAACCTTTTAAGTAATTTTAATCAAAAGTTAACTTTTGGTATAAGGAACTCCCAACAGAATTCAATAGGTCTGACCTCTCTTCAACTTTAAGAAAAAAATATTTAATGAATGAAGAAGAGCACCGCATAACGGGTGCCAACGCTCGGCTGCAGTTTCAGTTTTGAATAAACGAAAGCTTGTCAGATTTTATTTTATTTTTTAGAGGTCACAGTGACCTTGACCTGTGACCTAGTGAACCAAAAATGGGTGTGGCGTGTAGAACTCATCAAGGTGCATCTACATATTAAAATTCAAAGTTGTAGGTGCAAGCACTTTGATTTTAGAGCCAATGTTCCAAAGGTTAACAAAATGTTAAGATTTTTGCATGCTGCAGACGGAGGACAATACGAAACGAAGAGCTGGCTATAACAATAACTCGGGTTTTCTCCTAAAACAGCCGAGCTAAAAATGCTAAATGTTCACTTAATTTTAAAAATTAATCATTAAATTTGCTTTTTTTAATGGCTGATCAACAAGAAGCGGTAATTTTATGTCATTTAAATTTTGTTTGTTTTTCTAATGTGCATGCATTTGTAACAAGAGCTGTCAGAGGACAGCGCACTCGACTATTCGAGTGCTTGACAGTATAACGTAAGCCATCATGGGGAAATTGTTCATATTCAATCATTTATTAGACGATCTTTCAAAAATAAACAAGAGGTCCATAATGGCCCTGTATCGCTTTATTTAAGCATATGTTCATTTTTGTGACCCCCAGGGCAGGGTCAAATTTGTCCCCAGGGGCATAATTTGAACAAACTAGGTAGAAAACTATTAGATGTCACTAAATACCGAATTTGGTAGAAATAGGCCCAATGGTTATGGACAAATACATTTTTAAAGTTTGCACAAAATGGGCCCAATATAAGCATATGTTCAATTTTGTGACCCCTGGGGAACGATCAAGTTTGATCCGAGGGGCTTAATTTGAACAAACTTGGTAGAGGACTATTAGATGTCATTACATACCAAATTTGGAAGCCCTATGCCATACGGTTATGGACAAGAAGATTTTTTAAAGTTTGCACAAAATAGGCCTTATATAAGCAAATTTTCAATTTTTTGACCCCCTGGGGCAGGGTCAAATTTGACCCCAGGGGCATAATTTGAAGAAACTTGGTGGAGGACTATAAGATGTCACTACATACAACATTTGGTAGCCCTAGGCCCAATGGTTATGAATGAGAAGATTTTTAAAGTTTTCACAAAATAAGCCTTATATAAGCAAATTTTCAATTTTTTGACCCCCCCGGGCAGGGTCAAATTTGACCCCAGGGGCATAATTTGAAGAAACTTGGTAGAGGACTATAAGATCTCACTACATACCAAATTTTGTAGCCCTAGACCCAATGATTATGGACGAGAAGATTTTTAAAGTTTTCACAAAAAAGGCCTTATATAAGCAAATTTTCAATTTTCTGATCCCCCAGGGCAGGGTCAAATTTGACCCCAGGGGCATAAATTGAAGAAACTTGGTAGAGGACTATAAGATGTCACTACATACCAAATTTGGTAGCCCTAGGCCCAATGATTATGGACGAGAAGATTTTTAAAGTTTTCACAAAATAGGCCTTATATAAGTAAATTTTCAATTTTTTGACCCCCCGGGGCAGGGTCAAATTTGACCCCACGGGCATAATTTGAACAAATTTGAAAGAGGTTCACCCCATGAACATTCCTGAGAAATTTCATCAGAATTGGACCAGTAGTTTAGGAGAAGATGTTTAAAGAAAAAGTTAACGCACACACGGACGGACTCACGCACGCACGACGGACACAGGTCCATGACATAAGCCCTGCTGGCCTCTGGCCAGTGGAGCTAAAAAAGGAAAAAAAAAATTGGGGGGGAGTAGGGGGGGTAGGGGGTGAGAGGGGGGTTATAATGTGGGGTGTGGTAATTTATTAGATGATGTTTAAAAAAAAAAATTGGGGGGGGGGTAGGGGGTGAGAGGGGGGTATAATGTGGGGTGTGGTAATTAATTAGATGATGTTTAAACAAAATGTATATATTTTTTTTTTTGGGGGGGGGAGGTTGGGGGGGGGGGGGGAGGGATTCTGGGTAGGGGCGTGGTGTATTGTTTGGGTGGAATCCATTGTGGTATTCAGGTAAGTGTTGTTTTGTCAAAGTAATTATAAAATGTGATCATAAATAAAGAAGTTATGGCAATTTAAGCAAAATGTTCAATTATCCAAGTGTAAAAGGGGACATAATTATGTCAAAATGCTTGATACAGTGGTCTGCTCCTGTTTATAGGTTGGGGTCATGTTGGTAAACAAGTATGTAACAAGCAATATGTCAAAGAATATAGGAAATATTTGGGGTAATACACAAACTTTAACATAGATTTATCAATAATATGCATATTCTAAGTATAAAAGGGGCAATAATTATGACAAAATGCTTGATAGAGTTGTCTGCTCTTGTTTATAGGTTGGGGTGATGTTGGTAAACAAGTACGCAAAATATGAAAGCAATATGTCAAGGGACAATGAAAATAAATGGGGTAGTACGCAAACTTTAACATTTGCTGCATATACTAAGTGGAAAAAGGGCCATAATTAATAAAAAATGCTTGATAGAGTTGTCTGCTCTTGTTTATAGGTTGGGGTCATGTTGGTAAACAAGTATGCAAAATATGAAAGCAATATGTCAAGGGACAATGAAAATAATTGGAGTAGTACGAAAACTTTAACATTTGCACGCAGACACCGGGATGAGTAGGATAGCTCCACTATATATATATATTTCATATATAATAGTCGAGCTAAAAAAAATGAGTGCTCATATATATTCTTTTCTCATAGTAAATTTTGCATCATACTGATAAGTTTAACTAGAACTGTGTCAAAAACACTGATGCCTCCACAACATTTGTTTGGAGACAGACACATTCACAGCATATTCTATCATGGGAAAAACACACACCATAGTTCTGCCAAACTCTTCTAAGCTGAGTCTTTTTTTACAATCGTTGACACATTAAAGTCATTCAACTGATTAAGATTGTCCAATTATTAAATAGGAGTTAAAAACAGCAAAATGCAGGACATAAATTATATTTCATAAAAGAAAACCAGACAAAGGCCATAATTCTGCAAAAACTTTCCAAGCCGAAAATCCTTCTTTGAAATCATCTACACAAGATTCATCCATGAATTAAAAAGAGTAACAAGCATGACATTTTAAAACAATGTATTCCTAGTAAACAAACAAAGGGCCATAATTATGCCAAAACTGGTCTAAGCCAAAATATGTTTCTTTGTAATCATATACACTTTTGAGTCATTCAAAAATTTAAGATTGTGCATAGTTAAAGAGGACTTAAATCACAAGCTTCAAATGAATATTATATTATATATTGGAAACACAGTCAAAGGGCAATAATTCTGCCACAAATCATAGCAGCTGTTGTATTGCAATCATCTACACATTAACGCTTTGCATGCTGGGAAATTTGTCGTCTGCTTATATGTTGTCTGCTTTATTTCTAAAATTAGCATTTTCTTCGATTTTTTTTCCCAAAGAATACTATTAGAATAGCAAACAGTTTGGATCCTGATGAGATGCCACGTTCTGTGGCGTCTCATCTGGATCAAAACTGTTTGCAAAGGCCTTCAAAGTTCAGTTCCAGCACTGAAATAGTTAACATCATTAAACTATGAAAGTGTAAGCCTGATCAAATAAGTATTTAATCAGGAGTTCTAAACCCATTTTTCAGTACTTACGGACAAGTGCAATGCTTAATGATTCCCGCTTGTCAGGGCATAAAAACTGTTTGCTTAATTTGCCATCTTAAAAATTGTAAATTAAAGTAGCCAGCCTAAATTTATTATACAATGTGACATGTACAAACATATTTCAATTGAAGTTAGTTTACATTAATACATGCATTAGACATATGGTATATAAAATATTTCCTTAAAAAAATCTTTAACATTTTCAATGTCATTTCAAGTACAGAAATTTTCAACCAGCTATAGAGCTGAGCATGTAAGAATTTTCATTTGAACAAAAACAAACAAATAATTATATGCGCATATATATTATTTTATACAAGACATTATTTAAATTTCTCTTTTTTTACAAATGGTTAAACCATTATTTAAGGTTCTCTATCAACAAAATATCAACAAAGTGATCAATTCAAAATGCCTGTAGTATACTTGGCATTACAGATTCAAATTCATATTCAACATCAAGCAGACATTTACCCATGTATGCCTAGCGTCTAGAAAAAAGGCCTTGGCAAACAGTGTAGACCCAGATGAGACGCCGCATGATGCGGCGTCTCATCAGGGTATGTGCTGTTTGCTTAAAGTAATTTCTGTAAGAAATATTATAAATATAGAAATAAGTAAACTAGAAATCCCTAATTTTGGAAATAAATTTATCCTATTTAGAAGGATGGGAGAGTCCACTAGGCATAAATGGGTTAACAAATAGCCATGGAATCAGTAAGCAGTTGTTAGGGGTAACAACTACAGCATGCTGTACTAAACTTACAGAATACCCTGAAATAAATCTCAAAGAAACAAATACCAATTAGAAGTATTAGTTATTAGTGAATGCAATTTCTTTCATAGATATGGCACTTGAATAAATCATAGACGATAATTTATGAAATATATTTTATACAGAGATTTTTATAAACTTTTACTATAGATGGACATTTACAAAAAGGCCGACAGACTTTTTTATTTGAAACCAAACATTGCCTGTGATGATGGAATGACTTTCTCAAACATTTTTCTTAGAATTTTGCTAACCAGTAGGGGACAAAAAGTTTAAAAGGGACAGAGAGACAACATTCTCAATAAAAGGAACACCGCAAACTACCTGAGAAAAATTCTGCAAATGGGTCGCGGCCTCCGAAAAATTCCCTAAACACTTCCTCTGGATCTCGGAAATGGAAGCCGTGTAAATCATCAAATCCGTTGTGGTCATAGTGAGAGTATCCTTGTTGATTACCCGTAAGGCCTTCTTTTCCATATTTGTCGTATACTTCTCGTTTTTTCTCTAAAAGACACAACAACAAGTTCATGGAACTGTTTACACATCACTCATGGTTGACTGGTTTGCATGATACTGTATCATGGATGATACTAACTTTGGTCTTCACTTGAAATGCATTTTTAAGCATGTTAATGTATACATTCTGTATTATAAGAATGAGCTGCATAAACAAGAAATTTATATTATAGAAATCAACCAGTAAACATTTTCAATTACTTCATGAAAATCATTACTTTTTAAGTAATTTAAGCTGATGTAGCATCAAACAATTTTTTTTTAATCAAACTTAATTTTCTATTACCCTGTTTGTAACAATTGGATTATGGGTTATGGTGAGGACAAGTGATTCACACATTCATCTTTGTCCTTACTTTTATTACCATTTACCAAATACGTACACCACATGTATAACACCACTGACTGTGTGACACTGCCATCATTACTAACTGACAATGTTACCACTTACTGTCTGTCTGACAATGTTACCACTTAATGTCTGTCTGACAATGTTACCACTTAATGTCTGTCTGACAATGACAGCAGTTACTGCCTGAAAATGTTTCTGTCTGACAAAGACACCACTTAGGGAATGACAAAGCCAAATGTCACAGACAATGACACAACTTATTGTGTATCATGCAACAACTCAGTGATTCAAAATGTCATGATTAACTGTCAGCCAAGGACCCTACTTACTGTCTGATAGAACTTCGTATGCTTCCGAGATCTCTTTGAATCGCTTTTCTGCCTCTTCTTTGTTATCTGGATTCTTGTCCGGGTGCCATTTTAGCGCCATCTTTCGGTACCTGGAATGGGAATCAATTGTAAGTGCATACTTATTTGATTCTATCAAGATTAATTCATGTGTAAATTAATTATCTTTTCTTCATAAAGGAATGCATTTTGTGCATTTGTGTACCTGTGACAGGCAGTAAGAAAGACAATACACAGCATGTACATAAAAGGGACCATACTAAACAGACAAAAATGCATGTTTTCTCACTGAGGTCAATAATTGTAGAACACACATCTGAAGCCATTACAAAATAATATCATGGACAGTGATTTTTTAACCTGCGAGTCCTGTACTCACAAAAACCTCTGGGAATGCAAAGTTTCGAATTATGTGAGTCCCAAAAATGCATTGAAATTTCTCAAAAACTAATATTTAACTTTTAATATTTGGACTCATTCTTTCAATTCAGGGACTCATAGATTTGCAAGTTATCGAGTCCCATGACTCAGATGAGAAAATTTGTAAAAATATCACTGCATGGAAATGACACAAAACATAGTTTTCAACATTTATTACTTTAATTTACATATTGCGTAATCTCTGACTGGGTTTGCCTTTCAGATAAAAAAAACAGAAAAAGTCAGCTCAATACCTCAAACAAAGATTTAGAAAAAAACACACCCAAACTCTCCATGAAAGCTGACATGCAAACCTAGCTTGGAATGGCATTTAGGGGCAGTCAGGTTAAGGTAACTGTTACTAACAAAACCAAACAGGTGGTTTCGCATAACGGGTGCCACGCTCGGCTGTGAAAGCTTGTCAGAACAGAATTTTTATTTTTTTAGAGGTCACAGTGACCTTGACCTTTGACCTAGAGACCCAAAAATGGGTGTGGCGTGTAGAAGTCATCAAGGAGCATCTACATACAAAGTTTCAAAGTTGTAGGTGGAAGCACTTTGATTTTAGAGCAAAATGTCAAGGTTTTAGGACGACGCCGGCATACGACACGACAACGACGAGCTGGCTATGACAATACATCGGGTTTTCTCCAAAAATAGCCGAGCTAAAAATGAAGTTCATCTTGATGAAACTTTGAATATAGCAAGCTGACATGCAGACCTAACTTACAAGTGGGGCCAGTCAGATAAGGATCAAAATCATTGTTACTTAAAAATATATGAGCCTTGTTCTGAGAAAACTGGGCATAATGCATGTGCGTAAACTGTTGTCCCAGATTAGCCTGTGCAGTCCGCAAAGGCTAATCAAGGACGACACTTTCCGCCTAAACTTGATTTTTCGCAAGGAGGGACTTCCTTGAAACTAAAAATACCATACAAGCGGAAAGTGTCATCCCTGATAAGCCTGTGCGGACTGCACAGGCTAATCTGGGACAACACTTTACGCACGTGCATTAAGCCAAGTTTCTCAGAACGCGACTCATATATATATATATATATATATAACAGTTTCTGCTCAAAACTTGATCTTAATCATAAAGCATGGTACTTAAACCAATATGGGTTTCTTAAGGCCTTATTACAATAATAAAAGAATTTCCTAAAAAGAATTTCAGGTTATAACTATTTACAAAGAATGAATACCGGAACATCACCTATGCCAAACATTCCCAGAACCATGATAACAGTAATGAAATGCTAGATATTGCAAAACCTGCTGTAAAAGTATGTAGAAGTAACAGGAATGACGTAACACGAGTTCCTCAATGTTTGGCTGACAGAGTGATGACACTCAAAAAATTCCTTGGTATCATGCTTTGCTTTTGTTTACATATACACAGTTTAATAAACAACTAGCAAATTGCCAACAAAACTTTATTACTTCACCTAATCCAGTTGGACTCCCTCATTGTTTACAGAATACATTATTAACAGATTTACCAAATGCAAATAGTATACCACTTACTATTAATGTAAGACAATGTGAATATACAGAGATATATATCACATGATAGGCAAGATGGCCACATCCATGTGAAGACAGGCATTTTTTCCCGTTTTATACCCTTAATTACTATTATTATTTTTTTAAATAATGCTTACTTTCCAGCCATATCAACAAGAAAGTTATAAGAGTTCATTTCGTTTTTTACAATTGCTATATAATTCTCGAGTTTACTTGCTACACAATTTCTTAGTGGGTTCACAAAATTACAGCTCCCGCTTAGAAAATTCGTAGCGAGTAAAGTCGAGATGTAAAGGGAATATTAATACAAAATAAATGCTCAACACGTTCTTACTAATATGGCTGGAAAGTGAGCGCCATTTGAAAATTAAACAAAAGTAATAAAGGGTACAAATGGCGAAAAATACCTGTCTCCGCATGGACGTTGCCATTTTTGCTATTCACTTGATTACCCCACAGGGTTTTACAGGACGCAATATTCTGCATCAAATAAGCATAAAATGCCAGTCAGGACCCGTCGTCATTGTTAATTTGCCTCCCATGGGACGTATTGGTTCTCATATTATCAACAAGAAACTCTGACTATTAACTAAAGTCCTAGGGACCCCTTAAATATGACATGCATGTAAAACCCTGACCCCATCTGTGAACATATAGGAAGTAAAATAAGTAGGGATGGCAACGAATACCGATTTCGGTATTCGAATATTCGGTCACCCTTCCGAACGAATATTCGGATATTCGGTCAACATCTGTTGGAAAAAAAGTCATCTTTGTTTGCCGTTCCATTACTCCATGAATTCTACTTTCGTTTTTACCGGAAGTTCACCGGAAGTGACTTAATATTGACACAGCGTTGCCCTCGCTAATTCGAAGCTGATTTTGTTGATTACTTTTTTTTGTTAAAATTGAATGACAAAAACTGTTTTTAAACTATTAATATCGTACATCAACAATACAACGAGAAACATAATATTACATGACGACAAAATAATTACATGACAAAACAGTTAGATCAACATAAAATTAAAGCTGAACTTAAACGAATTATGTACATAGCCACAACACACTTTGAACCTGTTTAACATACTAAACAGTCAGTCTTTTAAAATTGCCACGTTTAAAAGACACTTGGATCGGCGACTTCTTATCGGATGATGTCGTGAAATACTTCCAAGCAGCGGAAGGCGTAGGTGGCATTTTGCTTGGACAGATATTTACTTTATGCGTGTAGCAATTATAATATTTTCAATTAAATGAGGGTGCAATACCAAAAACATTTCTTTAAATATAATACCTGATTGAATATTGAGTAATTAATTAATGTTTGGACCATACGATACGCAAATACTCATTTAATCTTTGATCATGTTAAATGTAATTCGAGTTATAAGATCAAGACGGGTCGGTGGTTTAATTGCCATACGGTCTTATTTGTTTTTTACACAAAGTCGGCTTTTCCTTAACTAATTTAATCTTTGATAATTTTAAATGTAATTCGAGTCATTGGATCAAGTGCAGGTCAGTGTTTTGATTGCCGACGCGATTTGCACCTATCATAATTTTGACACAAAGTGTCTGGCTTTGTTAGCGGGATTTATGACCGGTATACTGTCATCACCATAGCGACGCATTATCGCGTCAACCGGAATAAACATTATGACACGAGGAACAACTTTTTTGACAATATTTGAAGCAAATTTTTACGAATACAAAGTCTTTGAAATAACTCGATTTTTTATTTTTTCTTCCGAATATTCGATTCGGAAAACAGTATCCGAATATTCGGTCCGGGACCGAATATTCGGATATTCGTTGACATCCCTAAAAATAAGACAAGGTTGACAGAGAAAATGACAAGTATAAGCAATCGTCTAGGAAGGAGAATATCAGCATGTCAGGGAAAGTTGTTGAAGCAATTATTGGGCACCAAAGTCATCAACAACTGCAGCACTTTTTAACAGGTATCATAAACCTGGGAGGGATAACAACAGGTTACAATACACTAAATGATCGCTTCATGTAGGGCTGTACTCTCTAAAAAAATATCATAGTTGACAGGAAGGCATGTTTTACACTTTTTACCATTATTCAGGTGTTATCTTGCGGAGATAATGGTAGGGCATGAATAGGTGTTCACTACTGAATCCCTGAAATATGATACACTTGAAGACTATAGTAAACCATTGCACTAGAAAAGGTTACATTCCACTAAGAAACGGCCGAAAAAAAAAGTTGCAAAAACAGTCGATTTTGATTTGTGTCAAGTTCTTTCTTGCATTGTACATGACATATCTTTTTTATTGCATAAATCGATTCCGCTTAGAATGGCCTTTAAGAAAAGGTATGGTTATGGGGGTCTCTATGTGCAAAATGTTGCATTTATTTTCGCTCAAAGTTGTCGCTTTTACATTGAATTACATAGGGAAACTATTTGGTGTATTATGACCTAAACGCAAAACCAGGCCTAGTCACAAAGAAGCTGTATTTACAGAAAATCATCATTTTTTAGTGAGATATGATGCGTTTTGGCAAATTTCACGGAATAAATGCGTTTGTTTCATGAATTTAAGGAGCATCGTGAGTTTTTAAGAAAAAAAGACGTTTTCAGAGGAAAATAAGAAAAAAATGTACAAAAACTCGTCTTGAGCATCTCAAATCGCAACAATTTGTGCTGAAAGAGCTCATGAACACGTTTTAATAGTTGTTTACTTCTTTTTCTACATAGCTTGTAACAATATTCCAGTATTTTGACCGATTGTAATTATTTAGGGTAATCGTTTTACGCCTGAACGCCCGTTATAAATCAAAGCTCCGAACGCGAAAGCCACATGGCTTATCAGGCGTTATAATAAAATGCATTGTCAAGCATTTCTACGTGAAAGATCGGTCTGAAAATTGGCATGCACATAGAAAATAGGTTTATAAGTATCGAGAAGTGCTTATTTTTCGCGATGTTAACAGTAAACGTTGTCTTATAGGTTACAATACACTAAATGATCGCTTCATGTAGGGCTGTACTCTCTAAAAAAATATCATAGTTGACAGGAAGGCATGTTTTACACTTTTTACCATTATTCAGGTGTTATCTTGCGGAGATAATGGTAGGGCATGAATAGGTGTTCACTACTGAATCCCTGAAATATGATACACTTGAAGACTATAGTAAACCATTGCACTAGAAAAGGTTACATTCCACTAAGAAACGGCCGAAAAAAAAAGTTGCAAAAACAGTCGATTTTGATTTGTGTCAAGTTCTTTCTTGCATTGTACATGACATATCTTTTTTATTGCATAAATCGATTCCGCTTAGAATGGCCTTTAAGAAAAGGTATGGTTATGGGGGTCTCTATGTGCAAAATGTTGCATTTATTTTCGCTCAAAGTTGTCGCTTTTACATTGAATTACATAGGGAAACTATTTGGTGTATTATGACCAACAGACAATTTGATGTGCAGCTACTGCTCCCCCACCCCCACCATTCCATTCCCTCCACCCACACATGCCATAAGAACAACACTCCTCAAATAAAGGTGAAAACACATCTACTGAAACACTTAAAATATAGAAGCACATCTCTTAGTAACATTATAAATAGATTCTATATTTATATAACCAAAATACAAATGAAGCGAAGGCTATTTTTATGAAAACAAATTAATTTGGTATGCAGGAATAATTATACTCATCCAAGATTCCAGTGGCATGCAAGAAATTTCGAACTCTGAGTGAAGTAGGTATTCAGCATGTAACATCCTCCATGGGTGATTTTGTTTAAATATTCTTTCTCTTTGTCATTATGCAAACAGTTTTAAGTGCAAAATTCTTCTTAACTTGTACATTAAATCATATTTCAACACCAAGGATTATAAATGATCCCAGATACTTAACATCGTCATTTAGTATAGATAGTGTTGTAATTACAGCACATGCATTATGAGGACCTTAATTTTATCAAAGCACCTTTTCCTGAAAATTCAACATAACAAACAGAAATCCTGTATGAAAGGTAAAAACAGTGGATCATCAGTGATTTTTTTACCTGGGAGTTCCGAGTCCTGGACTCACAAAAACCTTTGAGGATGCAAAGTTTCTAAATACTTGAGTTGCAAAAAAGCATTGAAATTTCTAACAAATGTTTATATAATTTAATATTTGGACTGGTTCTTTCAATGCGGGGACTCATAGATTTGCAAGTTATCGAGTCCCAGGACTCAGATAAGTAAAAATTTTAAAAAATCACTGAGATCATTTTCCGAAGTTATTGTTGAGAGGCATGAAATTGATTAATTCATTTAAAGAGTTTGCTGTAATACAAGGGAGAAAACTCCTGGCACTCCATGACAGAAAATGGGAGCTTACTCCAGCTTTAAGCATGTTACTATTGGAGAATGTCATCAGGTACAAAACAGTAATTTAGACAGACTTTGAAATTGCAGGAAGAGGTCTGATTTCTTGCAAACACTTGAAATTCTTGCAAAACCCATCTGTCAGGTAAACAGAAATGATTCATGATTACTGAACATTCTTGACATCAAACATCTATGCCAATCCCTTGGTAGATGATTAAAACTAAACTATGTAACATGGATTTCAAAAAAATGTGTTATTTTGAGGAATTTTTTATTAAATTATTTGATGATGGTCATGATGATGATGATGATGATAATGATTATGGGTGCAACAATACGTCAAAATCCATATTCATTGCAAAACATTTTGAATGCAATCAATTAAACACTGCAAATAAACGTCTTCAATATCCATACATGAAGTATAAAATGTTTTAATGAAAGCTAAAGGAGAATATCACAAATATGTATTTAGAAGAGAAAAGCACCATAATGATGCCCATTCAATGATTTATTTTTGGCTCAAAATTACAGCCTCTTAAAGGCTGTTTTCCAATGGCAAAAAGTAACATGTGACCAAAATTTTCCAAAAAATATGGGAACTTTTCCAATAAACTCAATAATTGGTTTATTGGGTTCATTTTAAAGCAATTTAATACCCTAGCACTTCATAATATAAATTTAAGAAAGCAGTTAAACATGCACTTATAAACCATCGCACATTTTTCCCAATAAAAAAGGCACAGTCAGTAAAATATAAAGCAAAAAAAATTATCACTGCCATTCCATATTTTAATGTCTTACTCCAAATTCACATAAAACAGTGTTTTAATAGTAAAACAAATAAATCTCATCTTAAATTAAAATTAAACCTCGCTTAAACCAAAATATGTCAATATATGACAACTATAGAGCCATGTATGTTACATACGCTTTTTTAATGTCTGTCTCCGTGGCATTTCTCTCTATGCCCAGGACTTCGTAGTACTCTCCCATCTTGTTTGCCTTCATAGAGGCACCCTCTGAAAATACACACAAAAGATGACTATTAAAGACCTGAATATACATACAATACAAGACTACTTAAATCTAAACAAGAGCACCACATAAGGGGTGCCAACGCTCAGCTGCGGGTACATTTTTGAATAAATGAAAGCTTGTCAGTGACCATGACCTTTGACCTAGTGACCCCAAAATGGGTGTGACGTGTAGAAATCATAAAGGTGCATCCACATATGAAGTTTCAAAGTTGTAGGTGAAAGCACTTTGGTTTTAGAGCCAATGTAAAGGTTTTAGCACGACGCCAGCGGACAAGACTATAAAACAAAACTATAAACATTTGAATATACACAAAAAAACATGACTGATAAATAAAAAATGAATAAATAAGACTAAAAAAATCTGAATACACACACAAAACAAGACTATTAAAATCTGAAAAACTATACAAGACTATAAAAATATAAATATACACACAAAACAAGACTTATAAACAAGGGCTGTTTGTAAAACATGCATGCCCCCCATATGGGCTCTCCATTGTAGTGACAGCCATTGTGTGAATATGTTTTTTGTCACTGTGACCTTGACCTTTGACCTAGTGACCTGAAAATCAATAAGGGTCATCTGCCAGTCATGACCAATGTACCTATGAAGTTTCATGATCCTAGCCATAAGCGTTCTTGAGTTATCATACGGACACCATGTTACTATTTCACGTCACCGTGACCTTGACCTTTGACCTAGTGACCTGAAAATTAATAGGGGTCATCTGCGAGTCATGATCAATCTACCTATTAAGTTTCATGATCCTAGGAATAAGCGTTCTTCAGTTATCATCCGGAAACCATTTTACTATTTCGGGTCACCGTGACCTTGACCTTTGACCTAGTGACCTCAAAATCGATAGGGATCATCTGCGAGTCATGATCAATATGCCTATCAAGTTTCATGATCCTAGGCATAAGCGTTCTTGAGTTATCATCCGGAAACCATTTTACTATTTCGGGTCACCGTGACCTTGACCTTTGACCTAGTGACCTGAAAATCAATAGGGGTCATCTGCAAGTCATGATCAATCTACCTACCAAGTTTCATGATCCTAGGCATAAGCGTTCTTGAATTATCATCCGGAAACCATTTTACTATTTCAGGTCACTGTGACCTTGACCTTTGACCTAGTGACCTTAAAATCGATAGGGGTCATCTGCGAGTCATGATCAATCTACCTATCAAGTTTCATGATCCTAGGCCTAAGCGTTCTTGAGTTATCATCTGGAAACCATTTTACTATTTCGGGTCACCGTGACCTTTGACCTAGTGACCTCAAAATCAATAGGGTCATCTGCGAGTCATGATCAATGTACCTATGAAGTTTCATGATCCTAGGCCCAAGCGTTCTTGAGTTATCATCCGGAAACCACCTGGTGGACAGACCGACAGACCGACATGAGCAAAGCAATATACCCCCTCTTCTTCGAAGGGGGGCATAATAATAAAAAATGAATAAATAAGACTATTAAAATCTGAATACACACACAAAACAGCAATAATAAAATCTGAAACAAGAGTTAAGTTTGTCAGAAACAAAATGTCCCCTATTTCCCCGCTTTGAAGCCATATATTTGACCTTTGACCTTGAAGGATGACCTTGACCTTTCATTCATCACTCAAAATGTGCTGCTCCATCAGATACACATGCATGCCAAGTTGCTATATGAAGCGACATAGAAGTTATGAGCATTTTTCTAAACCTAAATGCGAAACCTAAATGCAAAGTGTGACGAAAAGACAGACGGACAGTCCGATCACTATATGCCCTCCTTTGGAGGCATAATAAATAAGAATGAAAATGCCGGTCTAAAGACACACAAAACAACAGTAGGAAATTGAAATTACGCAAACCAGAACAAAACCATGAACATTGAAATACACAGAAAACAAGACTAGTAAAACTAAAAAGACAAAAAATAAAATGGTAATGGTCTGCAAATAAACTTTCAACAAGAATCAGTAAAAGAACTTTATTCTTATTTTTCGAATGCATTGACCAATTCATCTTTAACTTCATTGTTTACATAATTGGCATCACAATCTACCAATTAATAAACCCTCAAACTATTATCAATGACGGATTTCAGTATTCAGTCATTGATTTTTATCAGTTTCAACCAATACCTTTTATGTGTACATACCTGTTGAATTTGTAATGAATATCTAACAAGTTCGCCAAAATGGCTATGTAGGAGGTTGATATCCTAAAAAACAAGTACAGCATAGCAGAATTTTAGACGTCATTTTTCTAGTTCAATAGATTTTGAGAAGTCCCTATCTGTTCTGAATGGTTAAACAAAGTATTTTAAAGTTGACACGCTAAATTTGGTTAACAATCATAATTATTTTCATTTGATTACAATGTGTTTATGCTTTTAGAATTTTGTGTGGAAGTGGAACGTTGGTCTTAAATTTAAAATTTCCGGTATAATTTAGAGTTACTCCTTGGTAAATAAAAAATGTTGACAAACTCTAGGTTTTCTCTACCGTATTTCCACTTCTCATTTAGATTTGTGCCACTATGTTTATATAAGGATATAATTTTGGTTTTTGGTAAGTAAACTACTTGTTGAATTACATTACATTACAAGAAATATGCAAGCTACAATACCAGTATGAGTACCTCATTAGCCACTATTCATCTAATCTTTTAACAAATCTTTCTTAAAAATCTTGATACTGTGGCCAAAATAAAAGCTGTAAGGTTCTTGATTGCAAAACATAATTTAATATTTACAGTGCAATCCACAATTTTACACACACAATATAGCTGCAAGTTTAAGACAAAACTTAATTTGTTAGTAAGTATGCACAAACAGTTTTACAAGTTATCACTTAAGATTCACTGAGATTGAGATTCAATGTATGTAACACAAACCTCTAGTCTGCTGTCAGTTGAGATGAATGACCTTACTCAGGTAGTTAACTACATATAATGAGAGAGAAACTGCCATGGAAGATCATGAGGCAAGAGTTTCAAAGTAGCTAATATTTCACACTCTACTCAAATAGCACAACAATCCATATATTCATGTTGAATAATACTGCTCAGCTGTATAAAAAAACCACTTCTAACTTAATCATTCAGAATGTCCAAGTTTTTAAATGTATTTACATAAAGATACATTAAACTAACAATATTGCAGACATTGGGTAGGAGACTGTATTCAGAACTTAACTAACCCGCTAAGGAACACAACATCTTTTTACTGCCAAAATGCACTTGTGTAAATAAGTATTTGAATAATAAAAACAGATTTAAGGTCACTTTCACTTGAATGAAAATAAAATATCCGTATGGATTTAAGTAAATTTTATTTGTGCCTGATGTAAAGGTACAAAAAACAAAGTTTGCACTTTGTTTAGAAGTAACAACTTATGAGGAAAGCCTGTGATTTCTCACTTGTGTATATATATAATCAGGGCTCGAATTTAACTTTTCTTTCTACTAGCAAAACATTGCTAGCAGCTTAAATACCAGCTTGCAAAATCAAAAACATTCTCGCAAATTTTGCTGGAAACATAAATAAAAGAAAGTTTGGACATTAGTTTAGTACTATTCAAACAAAATAAAATATGACATCAACCACAAGTTTTGGTATTATATATGAAGTTCTTTTTCCCACTTTTTCACTGTTTTCATGGAAGAATTAAATTTCCGTTTTTTTTCTCTCAACTCAGCGCTTAACTTTGCTTTATATTTCTTATTGTTATTTCAATCTGGGGGAAAAAAGAATCTAGTTAATTTTCGCATCGATGACATGACTGTTCAGGTTTTTAGTCTTTAATAGTGAACATGTGTGGATAATTGACTGTTTCATGTTCTTTGTACCAATACATTGCCCATCCACATATATGTACTATAAGTATACCAGTCTACATACAAGGTTCGAGCTTCTGCATATGGGTATTCGGACGTTCTATTAATTGACCTGCAGTTTAGCGTTCACAACGTCGAGCACATTTAGCAATATAACTATTTTTCACTATTTCTTCATTCGCAAAAAAATTCTAGTGGCTTTAAACTTAACTCGCAATCAGTATTTTTCACTCGCATATTGCGAGTGTGCGAGTGTTAATTTCGAGCCCTGATATAATCATTACACATGTGTGTGAACCGCTTTATGCTAAAATGGGTCTAATTCGATATGCTGCATAGCTCCTGACCAGTCTTAGCTATTGTTCTGAATTCAGCCTTTCAGACAACTTTTCTAAAATCTAAAATAATGTACCTCTTGTTCCTTTCAGTGTTTCTACCCTTCAACTCATGACATGACATTGCTGAACGCTTTCCCCCATAAGAAGCAAAGTGAAACTAGCTTTTGCAAACAGCATAAAACCAGAACAGCCTGCAAGTAGCTCGAAGTCTGTTCAGGTTTTATGCTGTTTGCTGCTCATCAGTATCTAAGGGCTGGAAATGAAGCATTAAAAACTAGAATCTAGTAAGGAAAGTCTTGAATTAAATGTATATTTCTAAGGGACTACAAATGCATCAAAATACATATCTAAGTGGTAAAGGGTTAATCAATAAATTTTTTAAATGATTTATTGATCTATAAAAAACAACAATAATAATTATTACAAAAATAATTTTAGCACAGTAAGAAAAACTGTATCCGGTACAAGCCACACGATAAGGCATATTTATACATCAGGTACATTCCACAATAAAAATGCAACATGCATTGCATACCGCAAAAAAAATTTGGGAAGGCCTACGCAGCTTGTGGGTATGAGGTTGATGAATATGCGATAAAACTATGAAAACTATAACTATGCCATAACAGGGACAAATGTCATCAAATCTTGAAAGATTCAAGTGTGGCCTGATGGTATGATGTTTGTAATGAGTTGCTGTGGCATTGCGGTCATACATGAATAAAACAAGCAACAAAACGGTTGCACTTTGCCTTCGTACAATGTGGTCATACACGTAAATAACCTGTAACAAATGGTTGCACTTTTCTGTTACACCATAACCACCTATCACCACTGTGAAATGCAATGCGAATAGGAAGCCAATGTGACCAAGCTGTAGGGCATTTCATTAATCTAATGTACTCCCCCACCAAACACATGACAAACATTTATTTTAACTTAAGCAGGCCCAAGCTTAACTATTGGCTGTCTGTCATTTGTACAAAAAGTTTAGCCTTTTTGAGGATTGCAAATATCACTATTTAATGCAAAGATTTTTGTTTTCTAAAATGTTTGCAATTTCTGTGTGTCATTATATGGCCTTTAAAGACTAAAGGCAACATATATGTTTCTTTAAATACATGACATAAGTACAACGCTGGTACAAATTATCAATCAGATTAAAATCATAAACAATAAGTCAAAACGGAGAACATCGGTCAGTAAAGGGAAACGGCCAAAGTGACCATTGCCGGGTCAAATTTGAGCCCAGGGGAATAATATGAACAAATTTGGTAGAGGACTATAAGATATCACTACATACCAAATTTAGTAGCCCTAAGCTCTATATTTAAGAACAAGAAGATTTTTAAAGTTTGCACAAAAAAGGCCTTATTTAAGCATATGTTCATTTTTGTGACCCCTGGGACAAGGTCAAATTTGTTCCTAGGGGCATAATTTGAACAAACTAAGTAGAGTAGAGAACTATTAGATGTCACTACCTACCGAATTTGGTAGAAATAGGCCCAATGGTTATGGACAAGAAGATTTTTATAGTTTGCACAAAATGGGCCCGATATAAGCATATGTTCAATTTTGTGACCCCTGGGGAACGGTCAAATTTGATCCCAGGGGCTTAATTTGAACAAACTTGGTAGAGGACTATAAGATGTCAGTACATACCAAATTTGGTAGCCCTATGCCATACGGTTATGGACAAGAAGATTTTTTAAGTTTGCACAAAATAGGCCTTATATAAGCAAATTTTTTATTTTTTGACCCCCCCGGGGCAGGGTCAAATTTGACCCCAGGGGCATAATTTGAACAAACTTGGTAGAGGACTATTAGATGCCACTACATACCAAATTTGGTAGCCCTAGGCCCAATGGTAATGGACGAGAAGACTTTTAAAGTTTTCACAAAATAGGCCTTATATAAGCAAATTTTCAATATTTGACCCCCCCGGGGCAGGGTCAAATTTGACCCCAGGGGCATAATTTGAACAAACTTGGTAGAGGACTATAAGATGTCACTACATACCAAATTTGGTAGCCCTAGGCCCAATGGTTATGGACAAGAAGATTTTTAAAGTTTTCACAAAATAGGCCTTATATAAGCAAATGTTCAATTTTTTGACCCCCCGGGGCAGGGTCAAATTTGACCCCAGGGGCATAATTTGAACAAACTTGATATAGGACTATAAGATGTCACTACATACAGAATTTGGTAGCCCTAGGCCCAATGGTTATGGACAAGAAGATTTTTAAAGTTTGCACAAAATAGGCCTTATATAAGCAAATTTTCAATTTTTTAAACCCCCGGGGCAGGGTCAACTTTGATCCCAGGGGCATAATTTGAACAAATTTGAAAGAGGACTATAAGATGTCACTATATAGCAAATTTGGTAGCCCTAGGCCAATTGCTTATTGACAAGAAGATTTTTAAAGTTTGCACAAAATAGGCCTTATATAAGCAAATTTTCAATTTTTTGATCCCCCGGGGCAGGGTCAAATTTGACCCCAGGGGCATAATTTGAACAAACTTGGTAGAGGACAATAAGATGTCACTACATACCAAACTTGGTAGCCCTATGCCGTACGGTTATGGACAAGAAGATTTTTAAAGTTTGCACAAAATAGGCCTTATATAAGCAAATTTTCAATGTTTTGACCCCCCGGGGCAGGGTCAAATTTAACCCCAGGGGTATAATTTGAACAAACTTGGTAGAGGACTATAAGATGTCACTACATAGCAAATTTGGTGGCCCTTTGCCCAATGGTTATGGACAAGAAGATTTTTAAAGTTTGCACAAAATAGGCCTTATTTAAGCAAATTTTCAATTTGTTGACCCCCCCGGGGCAGGGTCAAATTTGACCCCAGGGGCATAATTTGAACAAACTTGGTAGAGGACTATAAGATGTCAATACATACCAAATTTGGTAGCCCTAGGCCTAATGGTTATGGACAAGAAGATTTATAAAGTTTGCACAAAATAGGCCTTATATAAGCAAATTTTCAATTTTTTGAATCACCGGGGCAGGGTCAAATTTGACCCCAGGGGCATAATTTGAACAAATTTGAAAGAGGTTCACCACAGGAACATTCCTGAGAAATTTCATCAGATTTGGACCAGTAGTTTAGGAGAAGAAGATGTTTAAAGAAAAAGTTAACGCACGCACGCAGAGACGCATGGACGCACACACGACGGACACAGGACCATGACATAAGCCCCGCTGGCCTTTGGCCAGTGGAGCTAATAAAACCAATGTATTGACTAAGTTTCACGATGATTAGGCAAAAAATGTGACATCTATAGTCAGAGCTCCAGATAAAAATTTGGTCAAATTCTTATTTACTCCCTTTTTAAAAAATTAATTCTTTTTTTACCCCCTATTTATAAAATTAATTCTTAACAATATATTACCAAATAATTTTGAGTGCTTTAGATTCGCAGTCATTTACGCAAGAGCTTATAAGTTCATCAATTATTGACGAACCCATGCTTTGGGTATTTGAATCTAATTGAAAAAATGCATGCAGCGAGGACTTTTGACACTGAAATGGCTTTTTTGCCTTCCACGCTTCAATACACCGCTTCAGTCGGCCATTTAGATTTTTTCTGTAAAACGGTCACTCACACTTTGGCTTTATATAGGTCATAATGGCCTTTTGGTCGCATTTTAAGTCATATCAAAAACTATATTTAACATTTAATTTTAATGGCATTTTGAATAGGTATACAGTATATTACTTGTGTATAAAAATTACGATAAGTGTAATTAAAAAGGTACAATAAACAGTAATGACTCGCCTGCAAATCTAGGAGAACAGAATCGAGACTGTTTGGCCTTTCGACCGTTCTTAGGTGCGGCTCTTCCTCACAGCAAACGCTTGAGTGACGTTGATTTAAAGTTGTAGTTTTAATTGAGCGCCTAGACGAGCCAGAACCAGGATGAAATGTTTACCATACATTATTTGCTACTGGAAGTTCTACGCACGTTCGAAAATTTCGATTTCATGTTGTTGTTTTTTCAGTGCGTAACTATACGCAAAGATTTTAAATCTAAATAGTTATTTAAGAAATTTAATTCGTTTTTTACGCCTTTACGCGTGTTATCTGGAGCACTGTCTATAGTGTTCGATCACAAGGTTTCTCTCTATATAGTCACATAAGGAAAACTGCCCCACCCCCCTGGCAGCCATGTTTATTGACCCATCAGAACCATTTGCAAACTCATCTGAGATATATATAAAACAAATCTATTCACCAAGTTTCATGATGATTGGCCAAAAAATGTGACTTCTGGAGTGTTCACAAGCTTTTTTTACTACATAAATATAAGAAAACTGCCCCCCCCCCCCTCCCCGGCAGCCATGTTATTCAACTGACCGGAACCATTTTCCAACTCAACTCTCGTATCAAGGAAACAAAAAATTAATGTTCTGACCAAATTTCATGAAAATTGGGCAAAAATGTGACTTCTAGAGTGTTCGAATGTTTTCACTATATACATATAGAGAAAAATGCCCCACCCACTGGCGGTCATGTTTTTTTTACTGATCTGGACCATTTTCGAACTCATCCGACATATCAATAAAACCAATGTTTTGAATAACTTTCATGATGATTCAGGGCAAAAATTGTGACTTCTAGAGTGTTTACAAGGTTTCTCAATAGCCATATAAGGAAAACTGCCCCGCCCACTGGCAGCCATGTTTTTCAATGGCCCAGAACCACTTTTGAACTCAACCAACATATCATTAAGACAAACATAGAGACAAAGTTACATTAAGATTGGGCATTAAATGTGACTTCTACAGTGTTTACAAGCTTTTTCTTTTTTTTGACCTAGTGACCTAGTTTTTGACCCAGCATGACCCAGTTTCAAACTCGATCGAGATATCATTGGGACAAATCTTCTGACCAAGTGTCATGAAGATCGGACAATAAATGTGGCCTCTAGAGTGTTTACGAACAAATGTGGACGGACAACGGACAAAGACCAGTCACAAAAGCTAAAAACAAGAGCTGTCACCATAGGATGACATATGCCCCCATTAAACGCTTTGATAGAAGTTATAGCATTTTTCGAAACCTAAACACAGATTTCAAAACCTAAACGCGGACCCAAAGTTCAAGGTCAAGGTCACAGGGGTCAAAATTTGTGTGCATATGGAAAGGCCTTGTCCATATACACATGCATACCAAATATGAAGGTTATATCTCAAGGGACATAGAAGTTATGAGCATTTTTTGAAACCTAAACGCAGATTTCGAAACCTAAACGCGGACCCTATGCTCAAGGTCAAGGTCACAGGGGTAAAAAATTGTGTGCATATGGAAAGGCCTTGTCCATATACACATGCATACTAAATATGAAGGTTATATCTCAAGGGACATAGCAGTTATGAGCATTTTTCGAAACCTAAACGCAGATTTCGAAACCTAAACGCGGACCCTAAGTTCAAGGTCAAGGTCACAGGGGAAAAAAAATGTGTGCGTATGGAAAGGCCTTGTCCATATACACATGCATACCAAATATGAAGGTTAAATCTCAAGGGACATAGAAGTTATGAGCATTTTACGAAACCTAAGGCCACGACTTTTATATTTCTTGGTTTACAAAACCGCCGACCCTAATTTTTGGAAAATGGGAAAAAAAATAAAATCGGAAAATCGTCTTTTTTTATATATTTTATTCCCGACCGCACTGAAAAACGAGCGAAACGAGAAAAAAAAAACACGATCCGGTTTGAGTACGGTTGCGAATAAAATCAAGTAAGTACAATCAACGATTGGTTCACCATATATTACAGAGATCGGGATATTTTTCAATGTGACACAGTATGTACCAGTCCTTTTATGGGCACTTATCAAAATTTATTTAATTACAGACAATAGGAAAATCAGCGTCAGTAAAATGTCGACCGCATCAACATTTATTTCCGAGTCTGTGATGCAACTATATTGTTTAACATGTTTATTATATTAAACAAACCCGATATTATAGTAGATAAAAAAGTATTACCTTGCAATTTGATAATTAGTATAAATAATCCAATAAAACACTGCCATTATTTACGATAAATGTGTTTAAGAATTTTGTAAACACGTCCGCCATAGTTTATAGGAACTGTACAGAAAGTTTGGAAATCAGAACAAATCGGTATATCTCGGAAAATCATTGATAAATGTATTGGTCGTTTTAATGCTTAGGGCCGAGTAATTTCGGCAAATCGGAACTCAACTTGCGTAAAATACTAGCTCAATTAACCGTTAAACTCCGCCTCCGTTCTCTGCAAAAGATTCGAAGGCGGAGCTATGCACGTGCTATTATTAAATTGGAGGATTGCAATTGAGAAACAAACGCACGATTGGTTCGGCATGTTGATTGCTAGACAAAGGAAGCCAATTTTGTCGGCGCGAAATTTGTCGCTTTATTGCTTTAGATAGCAAGCGGCTTTCCTTTGATGACGTCAAACTGTCAATTCACACAGACTGCACATTTTCGGAAGACTTTAACTGGCTCCTTGTTTACAATTCCAGTAAAAACACTTGCTAACATTAAACTTTGGATTAAATTATCAAAATAAAGCAAAAGCCAAGTTGACAAATAAATTATAATTGTATTAATTCGCGTCAATTCAAATAAGACGTTTTGCGTTGTAAATCATCGAGTTTTCATGACAACAACAACTTTAACAAACATTACCGCAACGACGCGGGGATCGATCTTCCTCGATTTATTTTCATGGACGATGTCATAAGTCCAATAAGAGCAAACACATACTTTGTGTATGAGTAGTTTATCTTATATAAGATTTATGCAACGGGCATCGCATTGCGTAATGGTGCGCATCGAATTACGGAAATGAAGCGCAGTTTTTTGTTTTAATGGGAGAAGAACGCATGTCATTTAATGGAGTGTTTAAAATTGCCTGATGTTACAAAAGGTGCTTTTAGGTGACTCATTTCATTTGAAGATATAGATGTGTTTCATTGCATAATTTGTTTTTTCGTCTCTGTGTTAGGGTTATAAAAGATATGATGTCTTTGTTCTGATGTTATTAGTATTAACTTATTTTTCCAATGATGTTTTTTGTTGTTTTTTTTTTTGACCGCCCGATGGACCATTTTTAAAATAATTTTTGTAAACCAATATAAAAAAAAGTCGTGGCCTAAACGCAGATTTTGAAACCTAAACGCGGACCCTATTTCAAGGTCAAGGTCACATGGGTAAAAAGTTTTGTGCGTATGGAAAGGCCTTGTCCATATACACATGCATACCAAATATGAAGGTTATATCTCAAGGGACATAGCAGTTATGAGCATTTTTCGAAACCTAAACGCAGATTTCGAAACCTAAACGCGGACCCTAAGGTCAAGGTCACAGGGGAAAAAAAATTTGTGTGTATGGAAAGGCCTTGTCCATATACACATGCATACCAAATATGAAGGTTATATCTCAAGGGATATAGAAGTTATGAGCATTTTTCGAAACCTAAACGCAGATTTCGAAACCTAAACGCGGACCCCAAGTTCAAGGTCAAGGTCACAGGGCTAAAAAAATGTGTGTGTAAAAAAAGGCCTATTCCATATACACATGCATACCAAATACGAAGGTTATATCTCAAGGGACATAGAAGTTATGAGCATTTTTCGAAACCTAAATGCAAAGTGTGACGGAAAGACGGACAGACAGACAGACGGATGGACGGACAGTCCGATCACTATATGCCCCCTTTTCTTTGAAAGGGGGCATAAAAACATCCAACCTCGAATAACAATTAAAACATAAATGAAACACAACTTCACTGTATTATTATGAAAACATTAATAATCAAAGGGGAGTAACTACTGTAAACTTAAATGCAATATTTAGAAGAGTTGTCTCACATGTTACATGACCTAAATTCATGATTGTTTGCAAGCCTTTTTACTATATAAATATAAGGAAAACTGCCACGTCCCCCTGGCAACCATGTTTTTCAACAGACCGGAACCATTTTCAAACTTAACTCACGTATCTAGGAAACAAAAGTTCTGACAAAATTTCATGAAAATTGGGCCAAAAATGTGACTTCTAGAGTGTTGACATGTTTTCACTATATACATTTAGAGAAAAATGCCCCGCCCACTGGCGGCCATGTTTTTTCACCGATCTATACCATTTTCGAACTTGTCCGAGAAATCAATAAAACCAATATTTTGACCAACTTTCATGATGATTGGGCAAAAATTGTGACTTCCTGAGTGTTTACAAGGTTTCTCTATAGCCAAATAAGGAAAACTGCCCCTCCCACTGGTGGCCATGTTTTTCAACGGACAGGAACCACTTTTTAACTCAACCAACATATCATTAAGACAAAAATTTTGACAAAGTTACATGAAGATTGGGCATGAAATGTGACTTAAACAGTGTTAACAAGTTTTTTCTTTTTTTTTGACCTAGTGACCTAGTTTTTGACTCAGCACGACCCGGTTTCGAACTCGACCTAGATTTCATTGGGACGAAGCTTCTGACAAAGTTTCATGAAGATTGGACAATAAATGTGGCCTCTAGACAGTTTACGAACAAATGTTAACGGACAGACGACGGACAAAGACCGGTCACAAAAGCTCACCTGAGCAATCAGGTGAGCTAAAAATGAGTAAAAATCTCTGACCTGGCCCCACCCCAACCCCCATAACTTTTGACCCAGGGGTCAGATCAAAATTCCAAATAGTGCAGGGTCGCACATATGCTCATAGCTACCATGTGTTTAAGTTTCAAGGTTTTAGTGCTGATCACTGTGAATGAACAAAAACTGTCACGTGACCACAAAAGTCAACTTCAGTAGACATTTTATGACAACAAACAGCCACGCAAGGTAGGTTTTTTTCCAATATCTTTGCTGATCATCCTCTGACTTTCATACGACCTAGTGCAGGCAATATGGCATGCATATAGCTTTCGATCGGTATATCACGCATTTTGTGTGTTGCTCTGGTTTTCGAGAACACTTTGGCGCAAATTTCCATTTAAGAAGCAAACGTCACTAGTAAAATTACAAAGAGTCAGTGTTCTCGAAAAATAACGATCACAGAACTGTCTATGCTTTACCGGACAAACATATATTACATATGTCTATGCATAAACAAACAAAAATATATACCAGATATTAAATAAACGTTTAAAGAGTGAAAACAAATATGGCAAACATCAGTAGTACGTTTAGGAATGGCAAACGTCAGTGGCAAAAATATGCAAACGGCAGTAGCCGAATAAATGCAAGCGTTTAATTTAATGAAAAACATGTGAAACAATATAATTTATGCTAATTTAGATTTAAATAAGATATATCAAGTTAAGATTGATGTCATAAATTAATGCACGACATATATAAATTCTGCAACAACAAAAATGAACTAATGTTTAAGTGATATTATGTGCATCTTACAGTTTATAGGTGTCTATCGCAACCGTTGTTTATTTTTGGTGTTTTCACTTCAAATACACGTATATTCGTTAATGCAGCATCAACATATTGAAACAAGATGTGTTTGTGAAACACAATGTCCCCCTATATGATGTTTGACCTTGAAGGATGACCTTGACCTTGTGAAGGATGACCTTGACCTTTCACCACTCAAAATGTGCAACTCCATGAGATACACATGCATGCCAAATATCAAGTTGCTATCTTCAATATTGCAAAAGTATTCATAAAATAAGCGATTGGGGCCACATATATTTGACCTCTGACCTTGAAGGATGACCTTGACCTTGACCTTTCACCACTCAAAATGTGCAGCTCCATGAGATGCACATGCATGCCAAATATCAAGTTGCTATCTTCAATATTGCAAAAGTATTTATAAAATAAGCGATTTGGGCCACATAACTTTGACTTCTGACCTTGAAGGATGACCTTGACCTTTCACCACTCACAATGTGCAGCTCCATGAGATACACGTGCATGCCAAATATCAAGTTTCTATCTTCAATATTGCAAAAGTATTCATAAAATGAGCGATTTTGACCACATATATTTGACCTTTGACCTTGAAGGATGACCTTGACCTTTCACCACTCAAAATGTGCAGCTTCATGAGATACACATGCATGCCAAATATGAAGTTGCTATCTTCAATATAGCAAAAGTTATTGCAAAATGTTAAAGTTGGCGCAAACAGACCAACAGACCAACGGACCAAAAGACCAACAGACAGGGCAAAAACAATATGTCCCCCACTACTATAGTGGGGGACAGAAAAATCCCGGAAAGAGAAATATAATGCTTTTGAATATCAACCGTACTTTCGTTTTGACAACTGACGACAGGAATGATTTGATTTACAATGTGAATCTAAATTGAGTTTTATGCAGATTCGTTCATACGACACAAAGACACTATTTTGTTTTACAGATCATTTCGACTAAGAGGACTCACCAGTCACATAAAATATCGAATATAATATATATTGTTTATAAACAACTGGTAGCAAGATGCGTTGCGGATAATTGGTCATTAACCACATTTTAACTAACTCTTTTGACCTGTTAATTTTTTCTGCTCAATTCATAATATCACTTTAATAAAATAATATGCAATCTTATTGATTTGTGACTTATACTATTTTACTTGTTTGAACATTACGAAATGATCCGTGAAACAAAATAAGATTAGCCTGTGCACACTGATAAGCTCATTATCAATGATTTGGAAAAAAAAACACATCTCGACCTGTGTTTTAAGACACACTCTTTATAAGTTTGAATGGGTTGTGGTCATTTCAAACTTGCAATATAAAAAGCTATAACATAATTTTGAAAACTGAGTTGCATCTAAGATTATACAACAGCGAACAAATTCAGTGCCTTCAGCGCTTTGTGTCTGTCAATGGTGTTATTTTGCTCCCAGATAAATGTTCTTTGATTTTTCAAATCATTTACAAACAATGCACAAAAAATAAATAGATCAAGAAATCATTCATTAATTCAAAATAGACCTCCTTTAGAGATGATTGTGTAAATCTAATAATTATCTCCTAATGTACCATTAAGTGACTAAAGTTGTTGCAGATATATTAATTAGATCTACACAGTTTCACAAGGCACAAAAACCACAAGAACCAATTTGATTCGCCTAAGTACAGTAAATGAGTCATGGACAACAGGTATATTAAATCTCATGGATGCTGCTCATTTTATCTTTGGCTACCTGCTTTGAATGGACAAAGTGCAAAACAATGATAACTCCTACTTGAAAATCATGAAGAATACATACTTTTTGCATCCAAAAAATAGGATTTTATAGACATTTGAGGATGTACTCCCACAATTATTGAAACAATGAAAAGTCTGGAACAACTGTGTAGTTACTGAGCTTGCTCTACCAGTTGAATGTTTTACAAATTTAATTGTGTATATTCCAGATATCATAAATCAATTGTTTAACATCAGAGCCACCAATAATTGTTCAGAATTTGGAGAAAAACTTTTCTCTGTTCTGATATGCATACAAAATTCTGCATTTTTTTATTATTTGGTAAAAACGTAGAATACTCATTAAATGTCAGAATTCTAAGTTTTCTTGTTCAAATGATGTTTTACTAGTAATTTAAACTATAGTGTTTAAATATTCATGAATAACACTGTAAACCCAACATTCTTGAGGAGCCAGTTGATGAACTTATGTTTAAAACTTTGTTTTATCTCATGGACAAACATACATGTAACCTAAGACAACATTAAATTAAAAACAAGGGACAAAATTGTCACAAAACCAGGTTTTCATTGTGAAAAAAAAATCTGATAAAGGGAGAAAACTCAAACTGAACTTTTGAAATGACCAAAAAAAATTAACCCCCTTTGTAAGTTTTTTTTTTTTTTAAATCTATTTTTAGTCGTGGCGACCTTGACATTGGAGATATTGACGTGATTCTTTCGTGGGACACACCGTCCCATGATGGTGAACAAATGTGCCAAATGATTTTAAAATCTCACAATGAATGACATAGTTATGGCCAGGACAAGCTCATTTATGGCCATTTTTGACCTTTGAACTCAAAGTGTGACCTTGACCTTGGAGATATCGACGTAATTATTTCGCGCGACACACCGTCCAATGATGGTGAACAAATGTGCCAAATGATTTTAAAATCTGACGATGAACGACATAGTTATGGCTCGGACAAGCTCATTTATGGCCATTTTTGACCTTTGAACTCAAAGTGTGACCTTGACCTTGGAGATATTGACGTAATTATTTCGCGCGACACACTGTCCAATGATGGTGAACAAATGTGCCAAATGATTTTAAAATCTGACAATGAACGACATAGTTATGGCCCGGACAAGCTTATTCCGCCAGCCCGCCAGCCAGCCAGCCCGCCAGCCAGCCAGCCCGCCCGCATTCGCCAATCTAATAACCAGTTTTTTCCTTCGGAAAACCTGGTTAATAAATTAATATCCCTTTTTCCAACCTGGAGCATACATAGCATACAGTTTTCTATTCCCATTATTGAGTGCTTTTGTCAAATCAACACATATCATTTTAAGTTCCTGTATTCTGAAACCGGGTTGGCTGCATAGACAAATGTAAGTACATTAAACTAACTGCAAACTGTGTATGAGATGTGAAATATGCTTGCTTATTATAGTCTCATTTCCAAACAAGGGAGATCCTGACCAGACTACGCGGATGCACAGGCTGGTCGGGTGCTAAGCTGGGTTCATGTGGAATGAGACCCATTTGTGCATGGCTCTTGTGATCAAAGTGATAATAACATGAAAACAAACACACCTGCTGGCTCCCATGGTCTGAGTATTGGACTTACGTAACTGAAGTCATATGTTCAGAGTCAATAGTCAAGTAATTCTATGACAATAATGACCGTCTTACTCAGTATGTACTGATAATGCTATAAATTTTGGTACAAGAAGTGTGCCACAGAAAAATGGCAGCTGATTACTGCATTGTTATTATTACTCGGCATGGGACAATCCAAATTGCTCATTATTGTGTTCTATAAGCAACTGCAAATTGTAGTATATTAACCCTTTTCCACTCAGAAGCAAAGTGAAAATGGCTATTTGCAAACAGCATAAAACCAGAACAGCCTGTGAGCAACTCGCAGTCTGTTTAGGTTTTATGCTGTTTGCTGCTCATCAGTATCTAAGGCTTGGAAATGAAGCCTTTAAAACTTGAATTTAGTAAGAAAGGTCTTAAATTAAATTTAACTTTCTAAGGTACAACAAATGCATAAAAATACGCATCTAAGTGGTAAAGGGATAACTCATTAGTTCCACCTATTGTCATAAACAAACTTGGTCACTAGCCCGTACACAGCAACTCTTTTACAATTGTGTGCCAAGTGCAATTTTTACCACTGCATATTAACTGCAACTACATTCTTCAATGCTAAAAGTTGCATGGTGTATATCATGTGGTCTATGTCATATTGTCCATACCATGTGGTCTATGTCATGTGGTCCATGTCGTGTGGTCTATGTCATGTTGTCCATGCCATGTGGTCTATCTCATGTGGTCCATGTCATGTGGTCTATGTCATGTTGACCATGCCATGTGGCCTATGACATGTGGTCCATGTCATATGGTATATGTCATGTTGTCCATGTCATGTGGTCTATGCCATGTGGTCTATGTCACCTGGTCTGTGCCATGTGGTCTATGTCACTTGGTCTATTTTACGCTGTCTATGTAACCTGGTATATGTTGCATGGTGTATGTCATGTGGTCTATGCAAAGTGGTCTATATAAACTGGTCTATGTTGCATGGTGTATATCATGTGGTCTATGTTATGTTGTCAATATCAAATGGTCTATGTCATGTGGTCTATGTCATGTGGTCCATGTCATAGTGTCTATGTGATGTGGCCTATGTCACAACTCAGAATAGAAATTGGTTAAGCCCAAATGAATCAGACAAAGACATCATCAACGTTCAAAGAGGATTACGCGTGTTGCATCATCAGCACAGCTGGGGAGGGAATTATGACCGTCTGATACAAACCAGAATATAAACTTTGATACTGCCTTGCATGTATCTATGTTGCAAGAATAGATATGACAGCTTTATTAGACAGTATTTCATCAGATTTTATCCTTTTCTTAAGAATATTCTGTATTTAAAGATACATACCTGTATACATGATGTATGAATTTATTCTAGGAATATGATGATCATTCCAAACAAATGTTAAAAAATTGCATCTTTAATATATTGCAATAGTTTAGTATTCAACTATCAACAATAAATTTGTAATCATACAGAGCATAGTTTATAGAGAATCAAAACACAGCATAATACATGATCTAAATTGGACCAACCTAATCGGACGAAAATGTCCCTCATCTTCTTTCCTTAAAATCAAACCTGTTTTTTATATTCCCATTATTTACCTTGGTGCACATAAAAACTTTTTTGGTATTTCCCTTAGGTTTAATAAGTTAACAGTTTTGTCTAGACACTTGCTTGTAAAAGGGCATATAGAAATGCAAGCGTCTTTGTAACTTACACAATCCTTTTAAAGTAACAATCACGCTAAAAAATATCAAATATTTCGTTAAATAAAGCTAACCCATAAAAAAATCAATGTTCCTTTTAGCAAAATGAAAAATTTCAACGTTAGATGTTGTCTGGTAGAATTGATTTAAAGAGATACAAAATGCTCGTTTTTATTTTTTGTGGCCACAAATAATTCCATTTATATCTCCCGTGAAATATCCGAATATTTACGGGCGAACACGAGATTGGATATGGTAAGCGTCGGAAGCATGACGTAGCTCTCATGAATAATCATTCTGTGAAATCAAAATGAATTCTGGGTAACTGGAACTTAGCGAATGCGAAAATGGCTTGTATAAATTATGCAAATGAATGCAACCCGAATGAATCCGATCCTGACTCGAAAGCGAAAGTATATTACATCGTGTAACGATATTTTGATATTAAGATGCTTAAAACTTGCCGAATGCTTGTAATATAACGTTTTCACAATAATGTTACTTGTTTTTAGGGTCTTCCTATTGTAATTAACCATCGTATGTTACTACTTATTGTTGAATGTTTTTATATAGCATAATACAGTAGCCGTATGTATTGGTGAGCGTGATAGTGACAAGCACGCTTCAAATGCCCAGAGGTATTCTGTTTTTAAAAAGTAAAAAAAAAACCTCAATTTAAACAGCAATATATATGTTTTTGCCACGTGAATGTTGAGACGTGCACTGATTTTAACAAGACGGACACTGTTGAACTATCTGTGTCAAGCAGATCTAATAACAATTTGACTGCAATCGCAACTTACATTCTGTCATTTTTATTAGAAAATTTATGTTTAAAATTCACTTGATTATTATATTATGTGCCATGCCTTTGTTATATTTTGACGTGTATTTCATCATTTTAACCCCACACAAAAAAAGCCTTCCTAGCAACCCAATACCAACACCACTGTGTAGGCAATAGCAAACTAACCAGTTTTAAAGATGGCCTTGTCACTTACCACTTTTAGTTCAATTTAAGAATGAACTTACACAACTTCTGTTTTCCAATTTACACAACACTATCACAGAAATACATCCTGTACTGTACATAAAACTAATTTGTGGCATTAAGCTCCAGGCTTAAGTAATGTATTGCTTTGATTTTGTTACAACAAAGGTCTTTCACATTTGCTTGATACAACTTAAGTAATACACATACACTTGACAGCAATTTCAGTCGAGACACTGTCACATTTAAATTAGTTTAGATAAAGATTTGTTTGCATAAAATCCCTTAAAAGTTATTGGAAAAAAAGAAGGTAGTATTCATTAGGTCCTTCTATACTAAACTTCTAGCATTTAATTAATGTCTCATATACAATA
The DNA here is from genome assembly GCF_020536995.1 of Dreissena polymorpha. Classification (NCBI taxonomy): domain Eukaryota; kingdom Metazoa; phylum Mollusca; class Bivalvia; order Myida; family Dreissenidae; genus Dreissena; species Dreissena polymorpha. The sequence continues at coordinate 769,179 of NW_026273317.1, read as the reverse complement.
GAGGCTCAACAAGTTTTGAAATGAAAATAATTGCCCAATCTTATCTCTCACATACACTAATTATTCAAATTAATTCTTGCTATTTGTTTCATTTGCCTTCCACCACAATAATGATACCTCAAACAATACACAACAGTTTTATACAGAGATTAGCCTTGGGGATTATGTCATGTGCAAGTTATAAACCCTATCACACCATCTCAGCTGTGAGTTTTCCATTATGTCATCACTCTCTTCATAAAACTGTGATGAAAGACTTGACTGTTTGATACAAACAAAACACATTCTGTCTGATAAATTAATTAGCACTTAAATAATGAATTCTTCGAAGAACACATATTTCATTTTGATAAACATTCAAGATTCTACTTTATCATTTATCTAGTACATACCTTATAGGGCAAAATGAAGCTTACATCTTATACGAGCTTACCACAGTACTGCAGACAATTTATTTTCCAATGCATGAAATGTCGTAGTTTCTCATTGGTCATTAGTTTTGTGTGTTATTTTTATTGACAAGTTTTGAATTTAAAGTATGAACGTCAGTAAAGTGATTCAATAGTACAACTATAACCAATGGTTTTTCTATAAAGCAAGGTAGGTGCATGCTAGGGGAAGTTTATCAGCAGTATGATTGGAATCTCCAGCTTGCTTCCATCAAGCTAGGATAGTAATAATCATAGTAGGACATCATCCTAAAGTCAAGGTTGCAGACCACAGGTACATGTATGCACCTTGGCATATTGTACTCTTCAATGTGATTTAATACTCATATTGATATAATTAACCTAAGTGGTAACCTTTTTCTGTACAAATTAATGTTTTATTAAACAAGTCAAATTAAATTTAAATACCTTTTCAAGCAATGTCTTATACATGAATACTGCAGTATTGTTTCCATTTCCAATTGAAAAGAGTGTTTTTCCTTTTCCACTGTGTTATTTCATTATGTTTTCTACCCTATCTTGGAAGAAGACCAAAAACCCATGCATGAAATGTCTCTAAAAATAGCGCCAGTTTGAAAATCCACCCAGATAGTTTATCAACACAACTATTTATCAACAAACTGGGAAACCCCATTCTTTATTTTCTTAAGCTCTTAAAGTTGACTTGAGTCCAATGTACTGACCAAATTTGTATTGGTTAACCCTTTGCATGCTGGGAAATTTGTTGTCTGCTAAAATGTTGTCTGCTTAAAGGTTCTATAAAGGTGGAGATCCGTAATTATTTACCGATTTTTAAATATTTTTTCCGTATTTTATAAATAAAGGTTATCAAAAAACAATATATATATGCTATTGGACATTACCATAAAAATATGAGCAATACAACTTGTTTCGAGCACAAAATACAGTGTCCTCCAAGTCAATCGTGTTTACAAACAATCAGTTTATTTACATCATTGTTTACTCGGGGAAAGTGAAAGTGACTCAGGTCACCATAAATATATCGTTGATTTTCAATGTTTTCCGGTATCACTCACAAAGTATGTCTCTTCTAATAATGGTCAAAACGTTTGTAGTGATCTAATTAGTTACTTTTTGCTGGTAAAAAGTTGTTTAAAATAGAATTAAAAGTGCATGTTCTTTTGGTTATTTCTAGCATACGTCACCGCTTTGGGGTTACACATCACGATAGTTGCAAAGTTGTAAACATTTCTTCCAATTATGAAACGGGTATATCTTAAATACTTCTTGACAACATTGCACCTCAGCTGTGTTATTAGCATTTTTTATGCAAGAGTAACTGAAATCCGGTAAAAATTAGACAAATTTATAAGCATAATAATAGGATTTGTCACCTTTATAGGGCCTTTAATTTTTAAAATAAGCATTTTTTTTTCAATTGTTTTTCAAAGAATACTATCAGAATAGCAAACAGTTTGGATCCTGATGAGACGCCACATTTTGTGGCGTCTCATCTGACTCCAAACTGTTTGCATAGGCTTTCAAAATTCGTTTCCAGCACTGAAAGAGTTAACCCTCATACAGCCTACAATAAGTATTGCCAAACACACTATCCTTGGCCAAACCAATCCAGGTGTCAGTTTCCAACCCCTTCCTACTTTGTGGAACATATCTTACACACATTTGACATACAGAGTAAATGGCCAATAACAAAAATTATGAAATTTTTAAATTCATTATTTTTCCCTCAGCAACAATTACTGTTCATCAAGCTCATCTTAATATGTAATGTACTAAAATGAAAACTTCAGATCTTATCTTTTTGGATATTCAAAGCCATTCTGTTTAATATATGGGAACTTACAAATCGGCAAAAAATTATTCAATTTAAATTGTTAGCTATTGTCTTGTTTAAAGCACTTTATTGTAAAGGAAAAAGCCATTGACTTTAATTTCCTTAAGTGTGGAGTTGTATGAATATACTGACAAAAACCTTGTAACCTGGTACATATTTTTAGATTACTGGACACAGCTTTAGTAAGAGAATTTTGGTATATGTAAACAGAAGGTAAGAAAGATGGCTGTAATCTTTATCTGGAGACCACGTATGAATCAGCCATCAATTATAAGGCCAACCCATAGAACATTCAACTTTCATAAATCAGTTACAATAAAATGTACTTCCAACAACAGATGGCTAGGCCAACATTGATGGAGCTTTTCTGTGATAACATGTTTTTCTAGCTGATAGACTGTACACAACTTTGGCTACCAAACTAACTTTTTATTGATGTGGATTTTTATGTCAGTGATTATTGGATTTTAACTCAAACCTAAAACTTACTTTCGTGATAAAAATGATCTACTCATAAGAAGTTCAACATTTTGTGTTCTCCTCGTGTAAATTTTGATTTCTTGATTTAGACTCCATAAACAAAATACATGTCTAAAAAAAAACATGTTTAGTTATGAAGATTTTGTTGAATTATAATACTGGTGAAAAGACAACATACAAATCATTATACAAACCAAATGAAAACCACTTTCCAAAAGCTGCCATAATTTAAGTTTCACAGTCAAGGACAGATATTCTTGGAAACAATCTTTTTAATATTTTACTTCCTTGATAACAAAGTTATGTTACGTAATGTATGCTTTTTTTATCTTTCAACCTACGTGTGTATTTTATTTTTACCACAGTGCAGGAAACACAATCTCCTGTCAAATATCAGAAACATAGGTTATTTCATGACTCTTTTTAATGTTATAAAATATTATTCAGTATTAAACTTCACCAATTTTGGGGGCTTACAAACATGGGCATTGAGAACATTATAATTAATCATCTTTGATTTGCTATGGTTTAAAAATAGGTTGTTCAATTAAAAACAACTATGATATAACCTAATATCCCAATCATATTGGCTTTCTTACTACACCAAAAACCCCAACATGTTTTTTTATTTTTTATTTGCATCCCAGTCCTTCTGTCTGCATTTCTAATGTAGGCCACGACTTTTTTTTTTATTGGTTTACAAAAAAAAATTTGAAAATGGTCCATCGGGCGGTCGAAAAAAAAAAAAAAAAAAAAAAACATTGGAAAAATAAGTTAATACTAATAACATCAGAACAAAGACATCATATCTTTTATAACCTTAATACAGAGACGAAAAATCTAATTATGCAATGAAACACATCTATATCTTCAAATGAAATGAGTCACCTAAAAGCACCTTTTGTAACATCAGGCAATTTTAAACACTCCATTAAATGACATGCGTTCTTCTCCCATTAAAACGAAAAACTGCGCTTCATTTCCGTAATTCGATGCGCACCATTACGCAATGCGATGCCCGTTGCATAAATCTTATATAAGATAAACTACCCATACACAAAGTATGTGTTTGCTCTTATTGGACTTATGACATCGTCCATGAAAAAAATCGAGGTAGATCGATCCCCGCGTCGTCGCGGTAATGTTTGTTAAAGTTGTTGTTGTCATGAAAACTCGTTGATTTACAACGCAACACGTCTTTATTAAACTGACGCGAATTAATACAATCATATTTGTCAACTTGGCTTTTGCTTTATTTTGATAATTTAATCCAAAGTTTAATGTTAGCAAGTGTTTTCACTGGAATTGTAAACAAGGAGCCAGTCTTCCGAAAATGTGCAGTCTGTGTGAATTGACAGTTTGACGTCATCAAAGGAAAGCCGCTTGCTGTCTGAAGCAATAAAGCGACAAATTTCGCGCCGACAAAATTGGCTTCCTTTGTCTAGCATTCAACATGCCGAACCAATCGTGCGTTTTTTTCTCAATTGCAATCCTCCAATTTAATAATAGCACGTGCATAGCTCCGCCTTCGAATCTTTTGCAGAGAACGGAGGCGGAGTTTAACGGTTAATTGAGCTAGTATTTTTAATACGCAAGTTGAGTTCCGATTCGCCGAAATTACTCGGCCCTAAGCATTAAAACGACAAATACATTTATCAATGATTTTCCGAGATATACCGATTTGTTCCGATTTCCAAACTTTCTGTACAGTTCCTATAAACTATGGCGGACGTGTTTACAAAATTCCTAAACACATATATCGTAAATAATGGCAGTGTTTTATTGGATTATTTATACTAATTATCAAATTGCAAGGTAATACTTTTTATCTACTATAATATCGGGTATGTTTAATATAATAAACATGTTAAACAATATAGTTGCGTCACAGACTCGGAAATAAATTTTGATGCGGTCGACATTTTACTGACGCTGATTTTCCTATTGTCTGTAATTAAATAAATTTTGAGAAGTGCCCATAAAAGGACTGGTACATACTGTGTCACATTGAAAAATATCCCGATCTCTGTAATATATGTGAACCAATCGTTGATTGTACTTACTTGATTTTATTCGCAACCGTACTCAAACCGGATCGGTTTTTTTTCTCGTTTCGCTCGTTTTTCAGTGCGGTCGGGAATAAAATATATAAAAAAAGACGATTTTCCGATTTTTTTTTTTTCCCCATTTTCCAAAAATTAGGGTCGGCGGTTTTGTAAACCAAGAAATATAAAAGTCGTGGCCGTATCAACAGGCATGTAGTGTTTTAACTAAGTCCCATCTACAATATCTTGATAAACAGTACATTTTGGGGGGAGTAATCTATGAATCACCAAAACATTGCAGTTTGCATTAAGACTGCACTATCAATAATGCCGAAAGGTTGTAGAAGAACCCCATAGGATCCTTCTCATCCCTGGTGGCTGAGAACACAGAACACCAGCCCATCATGAGAGGAATGTTAGTCATGGACAACCTAAGGCCCGCTCCCTGGTAGCTGAGAACACAGAACACCAGCCCATCATGAGAGGAATGTTAGTCATGGACAACCTAAGGCCCGCTCCCTGGTGGCTGAGAACACAGAACACCAGCCCATCATGAGAGGAATGTTAGTCATGGACAACCTAAGGCCCGCTCCCTGGTGGCTGAGAACACAGAACACCAGCCCATCATGAGAGGAATGTTAGTCATGGACAACCTAAGGCCCGCTCCCTGGTGGCTGAGAACACAGAACACCAGCCCATCATGAGAGGAATGTTAGTCATGGACAACCTAAGGCCCCCTTTGCTTCTTTGGAGGCACCATGAATGTTACGCATGCGTGGCTTTTTTTTACCATTTTGAGAATATGACCTATGCACATTTAATTTCTACAATGAACACATCTCAAGACTGATATTTCCGACCATGTGAAAGTAAAACTATTTCTCAGAAATTTTATGACATTATTTGGGAGAAAGTTATTTTTCAATAAGGAACATGGCCCATTAATAGTCAACCAAAAAAGATCTAATGTATCTTTTTATAGTAGAAAAAATAAATAATGATAAATCTTATTTGCATGGTCCTTTCACAGACAATTGAGTGCCATTCAATTATGGATGATGTTTTGAGTTGTTAACTATTCCATACTATGAGCTGAACAAAATTTACATTCAGCTGGGTTTTAAATTTCTTATAGTCATTTTTGCCAGATAGAAGCAGAAAAACATTGTCAAATCGGAGTCAACTGCTACTTAGCATAGTAACACCTGGGAAGGCTGTATTTTCATCTGACAATTTGATAGAATGTTCAGTAACATCTTTATGACAAAACAATTTTGTCTCTGTAAATAAACAGATGTTTTTGGTTACAACATCTTAAATAACGATTTGAATGATAAATAAAGAAGCAAGATCAGAGTCATTAATCATCTATTAACACACACACAGTGAGAGGCATGACCCGAAACTTTCAAATTAACAAGATGTGGGTTATCAAGCATCTGCCAGTTTTCCTTAGGCAAATGAACTTTAACACCATTTCAAACAATTTCCTGAATTCAAATTAATACCTTTTTTCAGAAAAATGGTTCTTCAAAAACTCAGATCTTGCTACATTGTACATGTAAGACCCAGCCCCCTGAAATGCATAATAGCCCTTGCCTCTAGAGTTAGTTCAATTGGGGGTTTACAGCTAATTTATTACATTATGCAGCTGTGGGCTTTTTATTTTCTTCCAGTACAAACCCATGATCCTTCAACTGGAGCCCATGATCGATCAACTTGGTTGTTGACTTTCAGTTTTACAACTGCTATATGTCAGAAATTTACAAAATCTACAATACCTTTACAGTTAGCTTTAACATTTTTTACATTTAAATAAAACAAAATTATAACCAAACAAGAGATGTGTTCGTCAGAAACACAATGCCCCCTTCTGCGCCACTTTGAAGCCATATATTTGACTTCAATATTGCAAAAGTATTCATTAATTGAGCGATTTTGACTAATATATATGACCTTGAAGGATGACTTTGACCTTTCATCACTCAAAAAGTGCAGCTCCATGAGATACACATGCATGCCAAACATCAAGTTGCTATCTTGAATATTGCAAAAGTTATTGCAAATGTTAAAGTTGGGGCAAACAAACAAACAAACACACAAACCAACAGACAGGGCTACAACAACCACTATAGTGGTGGGGGACATAAAAATTTCAGGGCTAACAGCTTTAAATGTTATATTCAAATTAATTGGATGCTCACAAAGATCATCTAAGGTGAAAAGCAGTGTTAAACAGCTACCTGAAAAATGGACAATTTATCTACGTAATTTAGATTACTTATATATAGTACAGGAAATTTATTAACAAATAAATAATAAAAATTAAATAATCTCATGTCAATGCATTTAATTATTTTTGCATTCAACCCTACATGAACAACAACATAGCAAACTGCATGAAATAATTCACACAATCTTCTGCTCCAAAACAATTACCAAAACAAATACAACACAAACACAGGCACCTACTTTGCCGGGACGAATCCTGTCCCCTCATGCTCCTAGAAAAATAAGAAGTTTCATTCCATTGTGAGAGATTCCCAGAAAGAGAAACACACTTGTTACAAATTAAAACTTTTCCTAGGGACCAGGTGTTGGTCAGAGCTCCAGCGTGTACCCAGTGTTTGCCTTCTTTCAAAAAGAAGATAGTTTCCCAAAACCAGTGTCTATAGTCTGCCAACGAGCTGCCTTATATAGCACTCTGACTCATGGCATAGTTAGGCAGAGATATTGTGGGGTTGGGGAACCGAAAATAAGCCAAGCCAGGAGGTAAACACCAACAGAGAACAGAGGAGGGACATGCCTTGCAATTAATATCTAGGGTTATATACTCATTGGCAGTATGTGTCCATGTGATGTGAATATATTACCATCCTAAAGTATCAGTTAGTTATGGTGTTATTTTTATAAAGGTTTAATAAGATTTTAAATTATAATTAAGCACAAATGTGTCAATAATTGGCAAACATATATTCCATATAAAACTTTTGTGTACTTATGTTTTTTACATACATTTTTTATAGTTCAGCTAAAAACTTTAAATAATAAATAACTAGTAGACAAAACACAACATGTACACACTTTTTATAAATTAAAATTTAGATCATCAATTTGTGTTTTATGACTATTGATATTTCAAGGATTTGTTTCAAGACAACAAACAATGCAGATCATGACGTACAACTGACAATTCAGTGATATGTTTTGGCAAGCAAAATGTTCATCAGCCCACAATATTATTGACTTGTTGTGCGTTGTTAGGCATTAAGAATTTCCTCCCAGAATATGTGCCAACTATGCAGTTCATTTGTACATTCAAAATCCATTAAATAATAAGTATTTCCTTAAGGTTAAAAGTTTTATTAGCAGACTGATTTTATTACAGGGCAGCATTGACGCATTTCCTGGTTGCTCTAAATCAATGAAGTTTTTATTTATTTCATTTGAATGTTTGTAAATATTAGTAATTTGAACCTGTTTTATTGTAACAAGAGGGCCAAGATGGCCCTAGTTCGCTCACCTGAGAGAAGTCGGTTCATTCAATCTTTACCAAATGTCAAACTTGACCTAGATATTTTCCAGACAAACATACTGGTCAAGTTTCATCATTATTTCATCTGCAAGTCATGATCAATATACCTATGAAGTTTCATGATCCTAGGCGTAAGCATTCTTGAGTTATCATCCAGAAACCATTTTTCTAAGTTGAGTCACCGTGACCTTGACAGCCATTGTGTGAATATGATATTTGGCACTGTGAACTTGACCTTTGACCTAGTGACCTAATGATCAATAGGGGTCATCTGCGAGTCATGATCAATATACCTATGAAGTTTCATGAACCTAGGCATAAGCGTTCTTGAGTTATCATCCAGAAACCATTTTACTTTTTCAGGTCACCGTGGCCTTGACCTTTGATCTAGTGACCTGAAAATCAATAGGGGTCATCTGCGAGTCATGATCAATGTACCTATGAAGTTTCATGATCCTAGGCATAAGCTTTCTTGAGTTATCATCTGGAAACCATTTTACTATTTCAGGTCACTGTGACCTTGACCTTTGACCTAGTGACCTCGAAATCAATAGGGGTCATCTACGAGTCATGATCAATGTACCTATGAAGTTTCATGATCCTAGGAATAAGCGTTCTTGAGTTATCATCCGGAAACCATTTTACTATTTTGGGTCATGACATTGACCTTTGACTTAGTGACCTGAAAATCAATAAGGGTCATCTACAAGTTATGATCAATGTACCTATGAAGTTACATGATCCTAGGCCTAAGTGTTCTTGAGTTATCATCCAGAAACCATTTTACTATTTCGGGTCATCGTGACCTTGGCCTTTGACCTAGTGACCTGAAAATCAATTGAGATTATCTGTGAGTCATGATCAATGTAGCTCTGAAGTTTCATGATCCTAAGCATAAGTGTTCTTGAGTCATCATCCGGAAACCATTTTACTGCTTTGGGTCACCGTGACCTTGACCTTTGACCTAGTGACCTGAAAATCAATAGGGCTTATCTGCGAGTCATGATCAATGTATCTATGAAGTTTCATGATCCTAGGCATAAGTGTTCTTGAGTTATCATCCGGAAACCATTTTACTATTTCGGGTCATCGTGACCTTAACCTTTGACCTAGTGACCTAAAAATAAATAGGAGTCATCTGCGAGTCAAGATCAATGTACCTATGAAGTTTCATGATCCTTGGCATAAGCGCTCTCGAGTTATCATCCGGAAACCATCTGGTGGACGGACAGACCGACATGAGCAAAACAATATACTCCCTCTTCTTCGAAAGGGGGGGGGGGGGGGGCATAATGAGAAAACTGCACCCCTTCCAGCAGCCATGTTATTCAACTGACCGGAACCATTTTTGAACTCAACTCTGGTATCAAGGAAACAAACGTTCTGAGCAAATTTCATGAAAATTGGGCCAAAAATGTGACTTTCATTGGGTTCACATGTTTTCACTATATACATATAGAGAAAAATGCCCAGACCACTGGCGGCCATGTTTTTTCACCAATCCCGACCATTTTCAAAATTGTCCGAGATATCAATAAAACCAATGTTTTGACCAATTTTCATGATGATTGGGCAAAAATTGTGACTTCTAGAGTGTTAACATGGTTTCTCTATAGCCAAATAGGGAAAAATGCCACTATATAGATATAGAGAAAAATGCTCCGCCCACTGGCGGCCATGTTGTTTCACCGTTCTCGACCATTTTCAAACTTGTCTGAAACATCAATTGAACCAATGTTTTGACCAACTTTCATGATGATTGGGCAAAACTTGTGACTTCTAGTGTTTTTACAAGGTTTCTCTATAGCCAAATAAGGATAACTGCCCCGCCCACTGGTGGACATGTTTTTCAACGGATCGGAACCAACCAAGATATCATTAAGACAAACATTTTGACAAAGTTACATGAAGATTGGGCATGAAATGTGACTTCAACAGTGTTTGCAAGGTTTTTTCTTTTTTTGACCTAGTGACCCTAGTTTTTGACCCGGCACAACCCAGTTTCGAACTCAGCCGAGATTTTATTGGGACAAAGCTTCTGACCCAGTTTCATGAAGATGGGACAATAAATGTGGCCTCTAGAGTATTTATGAGCAAATGTTAATGGACGGACGGACATACGACGGACAAAGACCGGTCACAAAAGCTCAACTGAGCAATCAGGTGAGCTAAAAACATAATAATAGTATAATTACACTTAAGCACTCAAAGTTTGCATTGAGTTTCAAATGTATGTATGCATCATATTCCTAATTTTCTAATTGCATCATATTCCTATTTTTCTTAATACCGAATAACTGCCGAATACGAAGAATATAACATGATTGGGCTTACCAAAATGCACATATTATGAAATACATATGTATGGACACATTGAACTTGAATTGAAAAGTAAATAACCAAAATTAAAAGTCTATATATTTGTGCCCATTTATCAGCAACAGACACAATTTGTACCAAATTGGAAAAAACACATAGAATTTTACTTAATGTATATACAAATTAACAAGAGCCAAACTTCCAATTTTATAACAAAACTCAAAATTGACCAAATGTCAAGATCAGTCGATGTACACAAAGGACAGTGAACAGTAAATTCTACAGTGAAAATATATGTGCAATCTCAATGTGATTTGATAAGTGTTATAACATTACTTTGATTGCATCATTCAAGCATGTGTGTAGGCATTTTTAACTCAAACTTAATTAAGGTATAAAAATTATTTCCAAAGTAAGTAAATTTCCATTTAAAAGTACCATAATCAATTACTCAGTACTTAATTATTTTACAAGGTGTGCCAAAGGGTGTGTCTGTGACATATGCCCCAAATATATATACTTTCTAACAATAAACAGAACAAAAGTAAATGTTTGAAGGTAAAAGCACAGATAAAAATGTATGACCTACACAGCAGAACATATGATTCCCAAACTTTGACCTTCAGTTTTAACCTTCACATTTGCCTGAAGTTTGGCATCCACTGGGCTCCCAAATGTTTCCCCAAAATGGACAAAATCAGGATATTTTATGGTCTTATCGCCACAATCTGCAACCATCAGTACGATTTGCACATTTCTGCAACCTTCTCCAATCTTAAGTGCCTGATTGAAAATTTTAAAAACTTCTGCATCATTTTAAAATTTTAGAGGCCATTCAAGATTTCAAAATGTTTAATCCAGCACATGCTGGTCAGGTATGAAGTGGCATGACAGCAAAATGACTAGTGGAAGAGTACTGTCTCAGTCAAACACAGTGATACACTATAAAGTTATAGTGGATCATGTCATTAAAGGTGGCTGCATTCCCCAATTGTCAACAGATGGGATGCTAAGCAAGAGATCAAATTCCTGAGCTACTATAATAGAGCAAATACAGGCCTTAACGCCCTCTGTTTACCGAAAGTTTGTCTAGTGACACCATCTGCATTTACTAAACGCGTATTCCGAATAGTCCACTCAATCACTACATCAGTGCTCCAGCTAGGATTTGAAAAGGGCAGGGGGGCTTTTTTGTCAAAAGGGCACTTTCGACGCGCAGTATATTGTCAAATGGGCACTTTCGACACGCAGTATTTTGTGAAAAGGGCACGTTCGAGCGCGCGTAGGAATGCTTCTTATTGCATGTTAATTTATATGTTATAAATAATTGTATTATTCCCATTATTATTAAAACATTCAAATACAATGTCTACAATGAGGATTAGAGCTGCAACGATTCGATCCGATTCATCGAAAATCGATTCGAAATGCTTCGATTCGATAACGATACCAAACCTACCAAATTCGATTCGATTCTTTAACATATACACATATATATACATAGATACGTAAAGCGCGCTGTATTCTGACTATTGATACAGGAAGGTGTAGGTTTTATCTTTACCTGTAAATACGACGCGGGCGATTGGTTGCTTATTACTTTAGTCATCCAATCAATAAGCCCGTTACGGTCTACTTTCGGAAAAAGCGTCAAAATGGCTGAACAAGTTGTTGCCGACAAATTGAAATTATCAGATGCGACTAAGAAGCTAAAATCAAAAGTGTGGCAGTATTTTGGGTATCGGGATGGTAGCCATACCAATAAAGCAAAGTGTAAACTGTGCTTCACGGATGTGGCGTACGCTTAGTCCGGCTCAACCACTTATCTAATTTAATGCAATATGTCAAACGCAAACATAACGTTGATTTAGCAAGACAAAGAGGTCGCACAAGAGCAACTACTCAAGTCGCCAGCCAGAAAAGTAGTTCTATTTCTTTTGGAGTTTTGTTAAGTTTATTAGAGAATGTGATTTGTCCTACAGGTAACAGGTGATGTTGTCATGGCACAGTGGTAGACATGCTTATAGCGGTTTTGGGTAAAGGTGTAATAGTGATAGTACTACCATTCAACTGATTCCAGATACGTTCTTATGAGTATTTATTTATTTTTTATATTATTGTGAAATCAACACAATCTTCTAGTCAGAATTTTTTATATTAAAATTGAGTCCTAATTTGCTATTCTTTTTTATGTGTTTTATTGAAATCACATTTGAACAGAAATGTTAATTTTGAGGCATAAGAGTGAATATATGATAAAACTAGGTTTGAAGATGAATCGAATCGAAAAAATCGGTATCAGAGTGTCTGAAATCGAAATCGAATCGAGCTGTTGGTGAATCGTTGCAGCTCTAATGAGGATTAAAATAATTACAATGAAATAAGAGACTTATGAATTATCATATGTAAAAAAAAAAAAAAAAATTTTTTTTTTTTTAGAGGGGGGGGGGGGGGGGGTTCCGGGGGGGGGGGGGGGGGGGGGCAGGGCGAAGGTTCGGGAGGGCAGGGCGCGGCGCCCTTCGATTTAGGCCTAGCTGGAGCTCTGCTACATGTAAGATTCAAATCTTCAAAATTGATAGATATATATTATTATATATTTAAATTTCACAGGTGAAAAATTATATGCTTATTGAACTAGCTCGACCTTGATAATTTTGCAATAACAAGTCAAAAACTTAAAATGTAACTGTTTGAAAGTTTGTGGTACTTTCGTTACTGAAGTGGTTACAACAAAAAACTTAAAACCTGAAGGTGCCGGGGTTGAATTTAATTTTTGAAAAGTTCTTTTCTTAGCCATTCAGATATTGATAAGAGAGACAAAGTCTTATTAAAGACAAGGGATTTGTATATTTCTTTATTAAACATTTTTTATTATTTTTTACATGGTATTACTCCAATAACAAAATTAACAATTAGAACTGAACAAATTTGCATATCAACATTAAAATAAATATAACATTCCAGCTTTATTTTATGATTCATCTGAAAACGTTTAAGTGAGCTGTTGCTATTCACATCTGTGTCATTGCTCAGGCATATCAATGAACAACAAAGAATATCATAATTGTCGTTTGTATTTCTTATTGCACGGAAACAAGAAATATCTTTCAACAAGAGATGTGTTTGTCAGAAACACAATGCCACCTATTGCGCCGCTTTGAAGTCATATATTTGACCTTTGACCTTGAAGGATGACCTTGACCTTTCACCACTCAAAATGTGCAGCTCCATGAGATACACATGCACACCAAATATTAAGCTGCTATCCTCAATAATGCAAAAGTTATTGCAAAACACAATGCATGAATGAATGACAGACAGACAGACAGTCCAAAAACACTTTGCCCCCGATCTTTCAATCCAGGGGGATAAAAAGATATTCTGCGTATAACCTGACTTTGAAATTAAGTGAGAAATTTACTTTTAAGCTATTAAATTCAAAACAAAGTTTTAAGTATTGTTGTGTTCTTGTTTTCACTTAAAAGTCGCATATATGGATGACTTGTAAACTCCTATATAGAAGCATAAGCTGCTATGAAGAAGGAATTGAACATTTAAGAGATGCATCAAAACATCCACCTTTTCTAATGACTACAACAGTAAACTTCATGTGTGGAAAACAACAATAGGAATATCGACCTGTAGATCAGTTCTATAAATGAACATGACGGGTATTTTCGGCTGTTTGGGAAGATAGTCAATGGCTTTGAAATTGGGAATTTTATCAGCATTCTCAAGAAATTTGCAAAAGAAATTGGGATTTAAAACTACATAATTGAATTCAGCATCTTTAATCACAAACACTACAAACACCATCATGATCAACAGTTTTTCACATAATAAGCTCACACAAAGTCTTCAGTCACATCAGGCACCATTGTATTAGGAGGCGCTTCATCTTCTTCCGAAGAGCTACAGTAACTGCTATCAACATATTGAATATCAGTCAGCACTTTGCTTTCAGAAATCAATGATGACGCAGTGCTCACTCTGGCCTTCAGAAAATAATAGCCATAATTTTTTTCCTTTAAAAAATAATAGCCAAATCATATGCGGACTTTTCCGCAAAACGGTACTGAAGGCGAAAAGAAAGAAAAAATAATGAATCTTATTTTATCTATGTATTATTAAATGTATATCTATTGGATTTAAGTTATAATATATATATAATATAATATATATATATATATATACTTTAAAACAAGCATATCAGTGTGTCATTTTCTTATAAAATATTATCATGGCTTTACAATAAAGAATACAATCAATGTAGTGGGTGTGACTTAACAAACCAGATCTCAGCTACAGTTACATACACATAAGAATTAAGGGCAGAGGCCCCAACCCACCCAGAGCCCTTACTAATTATACTATTTTTTATAGTTTTTCCAATTGCAATTTTTGATGAATACAACTCGAAATATTATAAACCACACCTTCCGTATCACCGATGTGTATTCGTCATTCTATTTTTGCTATTATGAACTTCGAAAATAAATCATTATCAACGAAAAAATACAGTATCTGAAAACGGTAATCCGAAAAATTGTACGCGTTTTACACATGAAATATGCATAATATACAATATTAATATGCATAATCTAAAATGTGCATATCGTTCGACTACTTAATCTCTTAATACGACGTTTGTCATCAGCCGCAATATTGTATGCAGAGGCCAATATCAATTGTAAATGATTTATTCCAAAAATAACACTTTCGCAATGCCGATCATGTTTACATCAATTAACGTCACAGCGCGTGAGTTAAAATACACCACCTCAGTGTAATTCCAAACACGTGTTTCGTTAAAATTAGCTGGCCACGGCATATGCCGGGTCCCTTTGAATTGGGAAAACCAGGTTACCTGGTTAAAAATTGAAATCATTATTTTAAAGCAGACAACAAACAGCGGTAATTACGGGGATAATTAGTTGATGGAGATTAAATAATTATTTCATCAAGCAATGTTCAACGTAATCTAATTGCAGAAAAAACGGCGTGAAAAACAAAACCAGCCAACAATATAAGCGTCGATTTCATGACGATTGATAATAATTGGCGAAAAATTAACAAAGATCTAACAGTTACCGATTATTGGTAAAGCATGGGGAAATAAAAAACGTTTTTTCAGAAATATATCACTGCAGTCGGACACTGATTGAGAAAAACGCTCTAGGCCACAATGTCGCAAAAGTTATTGACCAGGGTTCGACACTAAGGCACGTCCGACAGACATTGTCTAGTAAGATCGGTGGTCGGGCTAGTAAAACTGCGGTCTAGCTTGTCCGACTGGTCGTACATACAAAAATCTATACTGATTCATATAACTATAACTAACTGCTGTGAAAACCTTTATTTTTAATGTGTAAAATTACTCTCGTATCCGTTATTTACATTAAAACAAAACTAGTGTATTTAAATAAACGCGGAGCATTCACATGATTCATCGCTATTTTTAGACGCAAAGGAGAGCTTCCTGCAGAAATTGCTTGTTTTTTTTCGCAAGTTGTCATGAATATTAATAATTTTCTGCAGTGTCGTAAAACTGTAGAGCATGATTTTACGACTTCTATCGAAAATCGGTATTGTCAATGTAAACATTTTTGCGTAGCAGACAAGAGAATGTAATTTAAAGAATGGCTTTGTTCAAGTTCGGTTTTTCGTCCTACAAATCAGTTAATAAAAAAGAATCCGACACTTAAACTGACACGAAACGTAAATATGAAGAAACACGAAAACACCAATTTTATCCTAGATGGAAAATCGAGTCAGTTCCCTTGGATTGAATTTGACGGAGAAAAGAAAAAAAGTTTTATTTTATTGTTTTACTCTATGCATAAAAAAATATGTTGTTCACTGATTATTTACTGATAAATCCTGATTTAACAGTTACATGACACATTTGTGTTCATTTGCTATGTCATTTGTGGTCTAGTAGACATCAGATTCGGGCTAGTACATTTTAAGAGGAGCTGGTCCGACGGTCTTGCTGTAAAAAAAGTTAATGTCGAACCCTGTTGACACGTGTATGACAATACACAGGGTCGAGTGTGTACACAGGTTATCTCTTTATCGATTTTTCCTGCTTGATGGCCCGATTTGCAGGCGTTTCACATTCGCCAGACAACGTTTAGAGGCAATTTGTTTTTTGATGTAGGAGGATAAAATAATCGCCATTTTTTCTAGACAATTTTAAGAAATAATAGCCAGTTGGATAAAATAATCGCCATTGGCGATAATTTCTGGCAGCAGCGTGAGCACTGATGACGATAACGATGCAAAAGAGTCACTTGGGTCACTATCATTAACAATGGAAGGAGTTTCAATGGGAAGACTTGTACTTCTTGACGATGTTTGTTTTTTTAATGACGCTTGCTTAAAAATATCAACAGTTTTCTTTTTGCCGTCAGGTTTTTGCTTGAAATTTGATGAAATGCAGTGCCGTAGCCAGACCCGAATTCAAGCCGAGGCAGTATCTTAGGTCCTTCTAGGGGGGTCCGGGGGCATGCCCCGCCCCCCCCTGGATTTTTTTTACCTAGAACATCTCTGGTGCGTTTTGAAGGCCATTAAAAAAAACTACATTTTATACCTAAATTATCGGAATCTTGGACGCTACAAATTACCGTTTGGTATCAATAAAGTTCACACAAAAATCTGCTCACGTTCATTGTCAATTTTATATTCTGGTACCATAAACCGTGTTTGAAGTGACAATGATGTAACAAGCTTAACTATAGAAAAATAGTCATATACTTCATTTGAAGTCAGATAGAAACAAGAGCACCGCCTTGCGGGTGCAGACCGCTCATCTATTTTTCTTTTTGAAGGTGAAGGGACTCTCATTTTCAATCACAAAGAAGGGAGGGGTGGAGTGAAGAGGGGTGTATAGTGTTGGGGTGTGGACATTTTTTACATGATCTTCCAAAGCCAAAAAAATGCGAAAAACATTCGAGGGGGGGGGGGTGGGGGGGGGGGGGGGGAGGGATTGTGCGATGGTTGGACAGTATTTCAAACATAAACTAAAAAAAAAAATGTGTTTTTTAACCGTTTCCAAGGGGGGTGGGGGGTGGGTATAGTGTGAGGGTGTGGTGGTCATTTGCAAGACAATCTTAAAAAAAAAAAAAAAAAAAAAAAAAAAAACATTGGGGGGGGGGGGGGGGGGGGGGGATTCGGGTGGGGGGAGTTGGAGGGGATTCTTGGGTGTGATGGTTGGACGGTATTTCAAACATAAAATAATAAATATTTGTGTTTTTTAACCGTTTCCAACAAAAAAATTGGGGGGTGGGGGGTAGGGGGATATAGTGTGAGGGTGTGAGGGGGGGGGGGGGAGGGCATGGGGGATGTTTTGGGTGGAGTCTATTGTGGTATGTCAGGTAAGAGTAGTTTTGTCAAAGTATCAATCAAATCTAATAATAAATAAAGAAGTTATGGCAATTTTAGCAAAATTTAATAATTTGACCTTGAGAGTCAAGGTCATTCAAAGGTCAAGGTAAAATTCAACTTTCCAGGTGCAGTAACCTCATGATAGCATGAAAGTATTTGAAGTTTGAAAGCAATAGCCTTGATACTTAAGACGTAAAGTGGATCGAAACACAAAATTTAACCATATATTCAAAGTTACTAAGTCAAAAAAGGGCCATAATTCCGTAAAAATGACAACCAGAGTTATGCAACTTGTCCTTTTACTGTACCCTTATGATAGTTTGCGAGTGTTCCAAGTATGAAAGCAATATCTATGATACTTTGGAGGTAAAGTGGACCAAAACACAAAACTTAACCAAATTTTCAATTTTCTAAGTATAAAGGGCCCATAATTCCGTCCAAATGCCAGTCAGAGTTACATAACTTTGCCTGCACAGTCCCCTTACGATAGTTAATAAGTGTTGCAAGTATGAAAGCAATAGCTTTGATACTGTAGGAATAAAGTGGACCTAAACACAAAACTTAACCAAATTTTCGATTTGCTAAGTATAAAAAGGGCACATAATTCTGTCCAAATGCCAGTCAGAGTTACATTACTTTGCCTGCACAGTCCCCTTATGATAGTTAGTAAGTGTTGCAAGTATGAAAGCAATAGCTTTGATACTTACGGAATAAAATGGACCTAAACACAAAACTTAACCAAATTTTTCAATTTTCTAAGTATAAAAAGGGCACATAATTATGTCAAACTGCACGCCAGAGTTATCTAACTTTGCCTGCCCAGTCCCCTCATGATAGTAAGTAAGTGTACCAAGTTTGAATGCAATAGCATTGATACTTTCTGAGCAAAGTGGACCTAAACGCAAAACTTAACCAAAATTTTCAATTTTCTAAGTATAAAAAGGGCACATAATTCTGTCAAAATGCTCGCCAGAGTTATCTTACTTTGCCTGCCCAGTCCTCTCATGATAGTTAGTAAGTGTACCAAGTTTGAATGCAATAGCATTGATACTTTCTGAGAAAAGTGGACCTAAACGCAAAACTTAACCGGACGCCGACGCCAACGCCGAGGCCAAGGTGATGACAATAGCTCATTTTTTTTTTCAAAAAATAGATGAGCTAAAAAGAAAAAATTGAGATGCAACTCTCTCATACAAGCCTTAGTATGTATATGGATAATATAATATTCTTTACATATTTATTATTGTATGATAAATCCTACAAAAACACATATTTTTCTTTCCTTTTTTATCAACGTTTCGGCTTACGCCTTCATCAGGATAATACAAAAAACAAGAGCACCGCCTTGCGGGTGCAGACCGCTCATCTATTTTCTTTTTAAAGGTGAAGGGACTCTCATTTTCAATCACAAAGGAGGGAGGAGTGGAGTGAAGAGGGGTGTATAGTGTGGGGTTGTGGACATTTATTACATTATCTTCCAAAAAAGCGAAAAAAAAAAAAAAATAATAAAAAAATCGGGGGGGGGGGGGGGTATAGTGTGAGGGTGTGGTGATAATTTGTGAGATGATCTTAAAAAAAAAAAAAAAAAAAAAAAAAATCAAAAAAAAAATTTGGGGGGGGGGGGTGGGGTGGGGGGGGGTGGGGGTGGGGGTATAGTGTGAGGGTGTGGTGGTCATTTGTGAGATGATCTTATAAAAAAAAAAAAAAAAAAAAAAAAATAGGGGGGGGGGGGAGGGGGGGAGGGGGGGGAGGGCACGGGGGATGGTTTGGGTGAAGTCTATTGTGGTATGTCAGGTAAGAGTAGTTTCATCAAAGTATCAATCAAATCTAATCATAAATAAAGAAGTTATGGCAATTTTAGCAAAATTTAATAATTTGACCTTGAGAGTCAAGGTCATTCAAAGGTCAAAGTAAAATTCAAGTTGCCAGGTACAGTAACCTCATGATAGCATGTAAGTATTTGAAGCTTGAAAGCAATAGCCTTGATACTTCGAGTGGATCGAAACACAAAATTTAACCATATATTAAAAGTTACTAAGTCAAAAAAGGGCCATAATTCCGTAACAATGACAACCAGAGTTATGCAACTTGTCCTTTTACTGTACCCTTATGATAGTTTGTGAGTGTTCCAAGTATGAAAGCAATATCTATGATACTTTAGGGGTAAAGTGACCAAAACATAAATCTTAACCAAATTTTCAATTTTCTAAGTATAAAGGGCCCATAATTCCGTCCAAATGCCAGTCAGAGTTACATAACTTTGCCTGCACCGTCCCCTTATGATAGTTCATAAATCTTGCAAGTATGAAAGCAATAGCTTTGATACTGTAGGAATAAAGTGGACCTAAACACAAAACTTAATCAAATTTTCAATTTTCTAAGTATAAAAAGGGCACATAATTCTGTCAAAATGCCAGTCAGAGTTACATTACTTTGCCTGCACAGTCCCCTTATGATAGTTAGTAAGTGTTGCAAGTATGAAAGCAATAGCTTTGATGCTTAAGGAATAAAATGGACCTAAACACAAAACTTAACCAAAATTGTCAATTTTCTAAGTATAAAAAGGGCACATAATTCTGTCAAAATGCATGCCAGAGTTATCTAACTTTGCCTGCCCAGTCCCCTCATGATAGTAAGTAAGTGTACCAAGTTTGAATGCAATAGCATTGATACTTACTGAGAAAAGTGGAACTAAACGCAAAACTTAACCAAAATTTTCAATTTTTTAAGTATAAAAAGGGCACATAATTCTGTCAAAATGCACGCCAGAGTTATCTAACTTTGCCTGCCTAGTCCCCTCATGATAGTAAGTAAGTGTACCAAGTTTGAATGCAATAGCATTGATACTTTCTGAGAAAAGTGGACCTAAACGCAAAACTTAACCGGACGCCGACGCCAACGCCAACGCCGACGCCGACGCCAAGGTGATGACAATAGCTCATAATTTTTTTTCAAAAAATAGATGAGCTAACAAGAGGGCCTGAAAGGCCCAAGGTATCCCCCGCAACATATGCTTTGTTTGAGGATGGGTGCAAATTGGACGGATGAACATAATAATAGATGGACGGACGGAGGACAATAACACAAAACCTAAAGCGCTTCCAAGTTATGGCTCCGGACACAAAAGTGCCTATAGTAAAAAGCATTTTTTCAAGATACAAAGGGCCATAAGTCTGTTTTTAACAGATGGTGTACAATGCCATTTGGCGTGCATCATCCTCTTATGCATATATATATACTCATATCAAGTTTCAATGAAATCCGCCAAAGCACTTCCAAGATATGGCTCCGGACACAAAAGTGCCGGACGGACAGCTGGACGGACGGACAATGCCAAAACAATATCCCTCCGCCTCTGGCGCGGGAATATATTCATACAAAGTTTCAAAGAAATCCGCCAAAGCGCTTCCAAGATATGGCTCCGGACACAAAAATGCCTATAGTAAAAAGCATTTTTTCAAGATAGTAAAAGGGCCATAAGTCTGTTTTTAACAGATGGTGTACAATGCCATTTGGCGTGCATCATCCTCTTATGCATATAAATACTCATACCAAGTTTAAATGAAATCCGCCAAAGCACTTCCAAGATATGGCTGCGGACACAAAAATGCCTATAGTAAAAAGCATTTTTTCAAGATACAAAGGGCCATAAGTCTGTTTTTAACAGATGGTGTACAATGCCATTTGGCGTGCATCATCCTCTTATGCATATATATACTCATACCAAGTTTCAATGAAATCCGCCAAAAAACTTCCAAGATATGGCTCCGGACACTAAAAAGCATTTTTTCAAGATACAAAGGGCCATAAGTCTGTTTTTAACAGATGGTGTACAATGCCATTTCGCGTGCATCATCCTCTTATGCATATATATACTCATACCAAGTTTAAATGAAATCCACCAAAGAACTTCCAAGATATGGCTCCGTACACAAAAGTGCCGGACGGACGGAAAGCCGGACGGACAACGCCAAAACAACATCCCTTCGCCTCTGGCGGGGGATAATAACAGAAAGCAGATGTTTTTTTTTTACATATTTATTATTGAAATTCTAAAATAAAATAGATCTACCTTATAATATGAAGAAACAGATTTATCTAGCGAATAATGTTTCATGAACATGTTTTATTATTCTTCAACTTTAACATATCAATCTTATTGAATGCTAATTCAACTCTCCTGTCTCCAGTCGAATCCCACATTTGAAGAATTTGTTTTTCGATCAACTAGAATGTGTCTATGCACAAACATTAAAGCGATGCCATTAAGCTGTTCCTCTTTCATAATAGAACGTGTGCACGTTTTCAGCCTTCGCAATGCGCTAAAACTCCGCTCACATGTACAAGAACCAATAAAAAATATATTTCTTAAGTTAACATCAAATCAGCTTCCGCAAACTTGCTGTTGTAGTTCAGACAAGTTCACCGTGAAAAAATGTGTGGCCAATTTGTTTTTCCATTTAGAGCTTGAAAGCACAGTATGGCTCTTAAAAGAAATATTTCAATGCATTAAATCAAAAGCGTTTTCAATCATAAACACATATAAAAAGGATCATTGATGGAATTTACTTAAACAGGGACCTACTGGGATTAAAACCATCACAGTGACAATATAATAGTGAGCAATGGATCCAGAGTCTGACGCCGTACCGATTGCGTCACAGGAGCATATTGTTTATCATGAGGAGTACAAATATTAAACTTAAATCAGTATAGTTTTTGGCCATTTTTTCAATTTTCTTGTGCAACATTTTGTTTTAGCACTGCATCATCATTTTCTGTCAGTTGACAGTTCTATCATCAACGTTCTTTCATCAACTTAATTGACTATTAAAAAGAAAATACTTGAACTTCTTAATATCAAAAAAGTTTAATACGCGGGATATCATAATTTGAAAATTCTAATGTAAACAAAGATTCTAACCACCTGAAACGGTCCCCGATTAAACTCGACGCCGGCCATAAAGAGGAGATTCCAATAAAGGCGAAAACGCCAACCACCCGAAGTGTGTCTAAGGTCCAAAATAGTCTCAGACCCGATTCTTGTTTGGTACGTTCCGATGTCCACAATGATCGTAACATCGAAGTGTACAGTGCGACGCTTTGGTTAATATACGGATCTTCCTAATCATATTGCTGAGCCATTTGGCATCAATTGAAGTTATTAAAATGAAGTAATTATCTGCCTCAATATGAACCAATGATAATATTTGTTTGTGAATATCATAGTGCCTTAAATTCATTAAATTGCCTAAATTTCTTATATAGATTTTATTCTTTGATATAAATTTTCCTTTTTTTCCTTGTAATCTCAACATTGCTCTGCAAATTTTAGCCGAGGCAACTGCCTCGGTGTGCCTCAGCGTGGCTACGGCACTGAAATGCAAGATTTGTCTCAAATTTGAAAACAACGGTAGTTTCGTAACAGCTTCACATTTTTTTCGAAAAGATTCTGTTAAAGCACAAGGATTCACAGTCACACTACATGAATGTAAAAAAGGATGAAGCTCAATATAATAGTGACAAAACAAATTCTGAGGCCCATAAGGCATTACAAAAGCTCAATAAATGCAGGGGACAAAAATTCCACTCGTCCGCTCGTATTGACGAGTGAAATCTTGAAAGGACGAGTGAATTTCCCTAAAGCTCTCGTCCTACAGGACGAGTGAAAAAAAACTGATGTTAAAATATATATTTTCTGACCAGTAAGACTCTTTTTCATTAAATAAAATCATTTCTTAAAGCATATCTATTCCGAAAGTAGAACGATAATGAACCAGAAATCGTAATTGAAAATTTCATACAGCGTTGTTATGCGAGACTGTGTCCCGAGTAAATATTGGCTTTTTGGTGTAAACTTTGCGCGTCCATGTTGACAGGGAACCATCTGACTTCATTCACTGTAAGTATTGATTTTTAAAGAATTATTTTACTGCAAAGTTCGGTTTTAAACCAGTCTGAATTTCATATGATATATGTCTGACATACGAGCGTTCTTTAAAGGGGGCACGAGCGATGTTCAACCATCCGAAATGGAAAGCACGCACAGGGTCTTCCCCAGGCCATTTAAGCGCCCCTTGCCGGGGCGCTTGAATTTCGAAATCAGAGTCCCCGGGGCGCTTGAAATTTTCCGATCAGTGTATTCTTCAGTAAAAGAAAGTGGAGATTGTCCAAATAAATCATGGTTTCCCTATCAGTGTATCAATATTCCCTGTTTTAAAAGAGCACTCGGTACCTACTTTCACAAGTAATCGCCATAAACACCACATGGGGTAATGGATAATCCACTGATAAGAGAATAGAATGACGCGCGTATCGATTATTCTAGCCACATTACACAGTCATTTAAATGCTGACAAGGATGTATCTGGTAACTTTCCAGTCGTCAAACTGTGAAGTTCATCATCCAATCGGTTACGCGAATGCTTATGAGGGCGGGGTTAACTATCGACCATTATTTTTGATTGACGTCGGGCATGAAGTAAGAGTTTATCGCAGCTTGATTAGTAAGAAGTTGTACCATTTGAGTAATATAAACCGGTAATTAGTACAGTACAGAACATTTAAGACGGTTTAGGGCATCATCATCACACCTTTTTACTGTAAACAAGTGTAACCTTTGACTCATAATTAATACGAGAAATTAATTGCAAGTGGTAAACAATTAATTATTATAGCGAGTAAGTTGTGCAAATGACTCCCGGTTACAATTATGTGATAACAATTTATTTAATTCCAGTACATGTATATTTCAACATGTCCATTTATAGAACTGATTAACCTCGTTTTTCTGACATTTATTCGACACGTAATGCGCTTTAACAAATTTTCGTTGAATTAATTACGCACATTTGTAAATGTTTCGTCCGATAATCGATAGTTAGAAGACTGATGATGGCAACCGGCCGTGATCCTCGTGGACAACGTGAATTTCATGCATAATTCCGTCAAAACATTTATTCGACTCGTAAAGTGTTTAAACAAATTATCGTTGAATTTATAACGCAACAGTTAATATTTGTTGAAATCTCAAATCGGAATAATTAAATTTGTAATCCGAAACCCATTCCCGTAAGTCGATGTTAACGCGTTTTTAATCCGAAACACACTTCCGAATGTAAATGTAACTGCAACGTTAAATATTTTTGCTTCAAATTAGCAGTGCAAATTTATTTTGTGTCGAATCTTTTTCTCAATTAAAAAGAGCGCGAAAATTATGCAGCATGTACAACGTCGCGTCTATTGCATACAAATGGCGTGTATTGAGCGTTTTAACAAGCACACAACAGGTCAGGGGATTGACGCATATTCAGAGGCAATATTTCATAAAATCTATAAATAGTCACTTAAAAAATGGCAAGGTTTGTGTTAAAGAAATAACTGAAAGCTTTTATCGTAAATATTTACCAAAAAGAGATTGATAAAAACGGAATAAACGGGATTATCGGGTAATAAATAGAAACTTGAAAAATAGTAAGTATACAGTAATAGAGTCGGGTTGAAACGGATGTATTGGGGAATCGTTCGAGTCGGGATTTTACTATCTGTGCGGAAAAGTTTTAAAACAATTAAACAATAAAAAAAAAAAAAAAATTTAAATGACTGGGGGATTTTTTTGAGAGTCATAGCGCAACAAATGACGTCTTTTGACGCTGTTTTTCTTTGAGTAATAACGCACCACAGAACGTGAATTGACACGTTTAATTAAAAAAAAAAATCAACTTCGCGAGGGGACCCCTCCCGATCCCACCCCCGATCGGCCCCGGGGCGCCTGAAAAATTCCTGGGGAAGGCACTGACGCAAGCATTAGAAAAGGGAAAAAACAAATTTGTCTTCATTTATTTATTTTGTGTTCCTCATAAATAAAGTAAGTTAACATTTCTTCTGTGATCAGCTGGCATGAATAACTAAGTAAGCAGCATTTTAGCAGTGATATAGGAAACATTGCTAGTCATATCAGTCCTTTGCAATCTTTCTTTCACACATATTTGAAGGACAAGTGCATGTGTTTGCAGGACGAGTGAAAATTTTAATGCACTTGTCCTGCAGGACGAGTGCAATTTATAAATATTTTTGTCCCCTGAAATGTATGTCACATATTCACAGTTTAAAATAGTGAGAAACTCTTCATCAAAGACATCAACATGATTTTCAAACTCTGAACAATCATTTTCACAGTACTATTTTAAGCCCTCCCCCCTTTTAATCTATGCCATAACTTGTATAGATATAGTGACAAGTATACCGTTTTAAAATTTTAATAGTAATAAACTCTTCATATGTATTGTATTCCAGGGATCATATTTTCCAGCAACATCAATCGGTCTGGTTTTAAATGGGCAGGGGTGGCGAAATCTCAAAAAACTATACTTGTCCACGGACAACCATTTAGGAAATATAACTTGCCCGTTGCTGAACTACACTTGTCCGTTAATGTTTATATAAATTATAAACCCATTTATTGATTAATGTAAAATAATGTGGAATATATCAAAATGAGTATGATTTGCTTGTTTTGTTTATAGTTGTATTTCAATGGTACATTCATTATAGCAGTATATTATAAACAATATAAAGACTTTGTCAAACTTTTAATCTTGCAAAGCTAGTGTTACTAAAACATGTGTTGAACATAAGTACATCGTAATCTTAACAAATTAAACTAGTCCAATATGTCGACCTCATCAGACTGAGGCTCTGCACCGATACTGTTAGCAATTTGATTATCATCAACTGGTAACCATTGAAAATCTGTTAGCCAAGTTTTTTTAATAAGTTTTGGTGCGTTTACTTAGATCATATTTTTTTTATCAAATTCTTTCTTAGTATTTTTGGGAGGTGGACTGCTCAAAGCTTCGTGTTTCTGCTCTGTTGTTGAAGATTTAAAAAAACAAAATGTTTCATCTTTACCATAAAAGTCGTCTCAAATAACAAGGTAGACCGTGTTTTGATTATCTTAGTTTGATACTTTTTATTTCCGTCTGATTGTAAATATAAAGAAACCAGCCTGTACACTGTTTAACAGTCGGGCCGAATGTTGAAAATGCGGCATGCTTCCGGTCTCTTATAGAATAAGGGAGATCACTGCGCAGGAGAGTGCCTGTATTTTAGCTTGATTGCTTCGCAAATAGCACTGACAATGTAATCGCGTGTCAACATCCGGTTTTGTAAAACTTAATTACGGCTTTAATACAATGTTTGTTTTTTTTGTATACCTGGACCCGACTTTAAAAAACTTGTTGTCCACGGAAAACTTAATTGAAAAAAATCAGTTGCCCAGACAAGCAAATGTACGACTCAGGCAACTCGGACATTTGATTTCGCCACCCCTGATGGGGAAAAAGTGTCTGAAAATTTTTATCCGAAATTATGACAAATTACGTTAAAATATATACCATTGATTTTGCCATTCATGAAGAGGGTATAATAATGTACAAGTTAAATTGCCTGGAGCATTTTTTTAAACGAAACATACGAGTTTTCTCAGTTGGTTTTATCATAAGCTATTTCATTGTTGTTTCGGTAACTGTTTTATCTGACTTTTCATCGTTGTCAATATTATTAATCAGTGTAAGTCTATACCGATGTTTTAAATCGTTGTCCACTCGATACTAGCTTACAAACATGCACTGAACCAAACAAGTGTCTGTGCGTAGGTTGGCTAGGTTGGCTACTGGCAATTATAAAACCAAATAGTTGAAAAACAATTCGTGTAGTTTGTTGTCGAATAAACCACGGCTGATAGTTAAGATGCGTAGGGATTCAATCACGAGTGCGAAGCACGAGTGATTAGAAACCACGCATCTTAACTTCCGGTCGTGGGTTATTCAACAGACGATTTA
This sequence comes from Dreissena polymorpha, assembly GCF_020536995.1. Classification (NCBI taxonomy): domain Eukaryota; kingdom Metazoa; phylum Mollusca; class Bivalvia; order Myida; family Dreissenidae; genus Dreissena; species Dreissena polymorpha. Next base: position 741,307 of record NW_026273317.1, on the reverse strand, counting down.
TTCCATGAATCAATCGGAGTAGTCCGGAGATAGCCGGTGTATCACGATTGCGATAAGATAGTGACGCGTCAGTAGCAACGGCTACAATTATCGAGCAAAGTTATGCGAAAATATTACGGCGCTGTAGAAAGGCAGCTGTGATGTCCAATTAAGGTAAATCTGATCAAGTTTCATGCTTATTGGGCAAAAACATTTGGCTTTTAGAGTATTCAAATGGCAAAACTACACCTAACTTTCCCATACAAATCAAGACAACTGAATATTGAATAAAAAATATGAAAAAATTCCTCTAGCTGTTAGCCTATACAAATAAACATATTTTTATTAATGACAATCGACTTTCTGTTCGAGCAGTTGTTTTCTTATTGTTCATGCATGATGAATGGCATCATGTAAATAAGCAGTTTTAACTGGTTCGTTACGTCTTAACATGCGTTCATAAACAACGAAAGCAATAAGCTTAAGTATGTCTTACCAGGGTTATAAGGTGTGTTTCTGTTGGTTAAATGTTTAAAATTGCAGCGGATTCAAAGAAATTACTGGAAATCCAATCACAACAAAACGTCAAAATGTCCGTCTTGTTTCGACTTATTACACGGTCTAATCGATCTAGTCGCAAGTAAAAACGGTTCTAATGAAGAGCAACAAAGTTTAACGGCCAAACACCGCATGGTTGGCGGTCCGTCAAGTCTTTCCAGCAGCAACCATCAAGGGATGTGTTTTTCACTTTACCCAGGCTGTATGGCGCAAGGTGGGGGACCTGGGATTAAGGCCAGCCTACATGGAGAAGGCCTCCATCCATACCTATGTAAGAAACATGATGGCGCTACCATTTCTGCCAGCCGCCGACATTGAGCCAGCTTTCCAGCTCCTTGCGATAAGGGCTAACTCCGAACAGCTCTCCAGGTTCGTGCACTACATGGAGGAGCAGTGGATTAACTACGCCATCTTCGATATTGACTCCTTGTCAGTTTATGGGGTGACTGTCAGAACCAACAATGACACGGAAGGATGGCACCAATCTCTGAACAGAAAAGCAGGTGGCCAGGAACGGACCTTCTACCGCCTAGTTCTAGCACTACGTGCAGAGGCTGAGAATGTGCAGTACGAGTTGAGGTACCTCAGAGAGGGCCAATCCACTAGGAGAGTGAGGCCAGTGAGCCGTAGGATAGAAAAAAGCATAAGAGACCTCTGGGCAAGGTATGACAACAAAGACATCACAACTAGTGAACTTCTAAGTGAATGTGCAAAGGTGTACGGCCCACAGGTGGAGCCCACAGCGGAACGCACAGTACATGAGACACTTGTCACCAGATTGTAAAAGATGGTGTTCATGACATTGTGGAGTGTGATACTGAACTGCTTAGATTTGGTGTTTGTAGAACTGATATATTTAATATTTTTGCCTTTAAAACACCATTAGACACTTGTTACAAGATTTAAACTGTTGGTGTTCATGATATTGTGGAGTGTGATACTGAAATGCTTAGATTTGGTGTTTGTAGAACTGATATATTTTATATTTATGCATTTAAAACCCTTTTTTGTAATTTGTAAAATTATTAACTTTTCCTTAAATTCCACAACTTCATTAAATAAAAAAGTTTTTTGTTGCTTTTTCATATAATAAATATTATTGAGTAAAATTATTAAAATATCAATAAGTTTTGATAACATTTGCTTATTATACCAATAATGAAATAATGCAAAAGGAAAGTGCAATTCTGTTTTAATTAGTCTGAACTAGTTATTAGTAAAAATTAAAATATCAGTGACATCCAATCATTTTATTATATACATACATATAAATGCATGAAAAAAATAAAATTGTTGACAATTATATAGTTTATTTATTTATCATATTTGACTGTTACAAGAAAAACAGTTTTGAAATTAATATAAATGTGATTTAACCATTTAATCAATTCACCAATTGACCCTATTTAATTGGATTAATTGGATTAAAAACAACAAACAACTACAGTTCCTCAACACTAATGGTTTACATGCATTCCATTCACATTTAAACCAAAAAAATAATCAAACACACTGATTCATAAATAAAGTTAATTGAAAACTTCATAAACAAAATAATTATTTTGATAATAAATCAAGAATAAACTTCAACCAAACAATCATACATTTATTGGGGGGAAACGTCTGCACTTAAACCAAAGTGTGGGGGGGGGGGAACGTCTGGGGAGGAAACGTCTTGGGGGAGAAACGTCTAGGGAAGGAAACGTCTTGGGGGTGAAACGTCCTTAAACCACACAAAAGCATATAGTGTGCTGTATATTCTGCACGTTTTTAATTTAATATTCCTTTTAGATTTCCTGCTTTGCTTATTCAATACAAAGATCTATACATACACATTACTTTCAACAAACGCTTAAAAGGCACCTCTGTTGTCCCACAAAAAATAGTTCGCAATAACTACAAATGAAGGCGGAGCATTGACGGTATCCGTAGAGTACAGGTTCGCAGATGAGACAAAGTAGATCTTTATTTTTTAACCCTTACACACATAGAAACAACGTGTAAACGGCTGTGTGCAAACAGCATAAAACCAGAACAGCCTGCGAGTAACTCGCAGTCTGTTAAGGTTTAATGCTGTTTGCTCCTCATCAATATCTAAGAGTTGGAAATGAAGCCTTGCAACTTGAAGAAAGGCCTTTAATTAAATATAACTTTCTAAGGGACTACACATGCATCAAAATACGTATCTAAGTGGTAAAGCATTAATGGCGCTGCATTATGACATAATGCAGAAGAACATTGGAGGCAATTAGAGTATACAATTTTATTTTTTGGCATTGACTTCAAGTAAATCATTATCGGTCTAACACTTCTTTGATGATCATATGCGCTCAATTGGTACTTTAATGTGTTACAATCTATTGTTGGATCTTATCGACCATAATAAAGTAATGATCATTTAAATTATTATCGACCCTTACATTAATGCTTGGTTAAATCTATACAGTAATAAATCGGAAATTTGTTAATTTTGAATGAAGAGCAACTATTCACCCGAACAATCGCTCAACCGTCAAATTGTATGGTGCCGATCTATGGTCTCAAACGATATTAACACACCGAGCATAACTTATGTCGTTATTTTACGACCCACGACAGAAACTTAGCCATCGATTTTCATCACCTCGAAAAAGCTCAACCAGTCATAAGTTTACACTCCGTTAACACGTTTTATGTGCAGATTATTTTTTTATTAATTTGCATGCGTTATTGTCGGGAACTCAGTTTTAAAAAAGTAAGTTCAATGAATTTTAATTGTTTCAAGTTTTAGTGGTCTTAAGTGCCCCCTTGTGGTTATGTTTTTGAACCAATAATTTTTTCAAATAGGTCGACGAAGAAACATTTCCTTGAATTTATTTTGCTAAATAAAGAAAACTGCAACATAGTAAAAATAAAACATTTTGGAAATTTGTGGGCGCTCAATCTTTAACATTTCTGTTAAATATATTAAAAACTACAATCATTAGTTTTATTAGTTGCAATAACATGTGATCTAATTAGCATGTACCGACTTGTTTAAATATTTTAATTTAAAATCTCTTTGTGCTATTCTAATCATATAAAAAAAACTTCGTCCGACCTAAAATTAAATGAGAGGTTGAAGACTATGTGAACTTTTGTCCAGGTATAATTTTAAAAGTGTAACCTCTTGTCCGAGGAAGTAAATTTACGGAATTTCATGTGTTCCTGGTATTTAAAATCACGACATAGCTTTAGCTTGGTCCATACAAATTAATCGGTGAGCAAATGTACAGGTTTCGATTTTTCCGAATACAGTTCATATGGCATTAGTTTTGTTTTTTCTCCATGTACTCTTTCAAACTATCCCATAATGCTTCCTAAGACATTTTTGTATCGATCTTCCTTATCATTTGGGGTTGTGACTTTAAAGTATTAACGATTTTGCTTAAAACAATTATTTTTTTACGCGCAGAATGCATTCGTGTAAATTGCGTTGTGCTTCTTTTTGTTCCGTCTACGAATTCGTCAATGAAGGCATTGCTACATGCTTACGTCACCAGTTTTATGTTTTCTTCAATAAGGCAGTGTTAAAATCATGTATTATTTTATTTGATAAAGCAATATCGGTCTTGAAAATCAAAAAAATATTTGACTGAAATGTTCGTGGTATAACGCTATAAATAACAGATAGGTTCTCATACACCAGTTACCGGTAGTTAACCACACGAAAAACAAACATTAATATGTTTATTTTGAACTTCTAGACTACGGTGTCTTAAAAACAGAAACTGAATAATGGGCGTTCAAATCAATATGATTAAGAATATGAATATAGATTTACTGCAATATGTACCGGTAGATTGATTTATACATAATGATGCGTCGTGTGCTCTTGACAGAGATTGAGTCGTTTTCGGACAAAGCATTGATTTGAGGCCTTTTTCTTTAATCAAGTTTTTCGGTATAGAATAACGTCAGAAAATGGTGTCGGTCATGTGCTTATTCCCTTCTTTCTACAACTTTGATCAATTGAGCTAACAGGTGAAAAACCTGTATAATATATATATAAACTTACAAGATATTGAATGAAATGTATTCATGTAGATTTCCCAAACCCGTACAGTTAATGTCTTTATATAGTAGTATTTATATTCTGGTTTTGCTTTAGCTTTCGTTATAAAACGTTACATATGAGAAAAAATTATGATTGTACAGAATTAATTGTAACTGTAGCCATATATGTCTCATTTTTATATCTGAGCAATACAATTTAAAAGGGGTTTCTAATTAATAAATTATTACTTAGAAAAAATATAGAAGTTTTTCTGTGATTCGAATTTATTATTATTTATTTACGTATGGTCATCTAGGTACACCAATTCGTGTAAAGACAAGTTGTAACAAAGTCTAATGTGAACACATGCTAATGATACATGGTATACATTTGCATCAACAAAAGTTGGTTCACATAAGCACACACCACAGTCACATTCGTTTTTTTACCAAGCATAAACAAATTGACAAGTGGTATTTTCGTCAATTCTGAATAATATTGGATGATTTAAGTCGATTCCGAAGATCTTTGACAGTTTGAATCTGGTAAAACCTACGCTGTCCGCTTTTATGTCCGCCAAACATAAGATTTTTTGTAGCGGACAGGGTAGCTCAACGCGACGGCACAGGCTGGTCTGGTCGCGCAGGCTGGTCTGGATTTATGCTGGCTGTATATGGCATAAGACCCATTTCTTGCATGTGGCTAAATAAAGACTGTTGTCTGGATTAAAAAATCAAAACGGCCAGTCTTGTGTGACTTCCTAATCACGCGAGACAGTTTTCCTGACATGGTGTCACATTCAACATTGACAATCATCTTCTAAGAAATCCAAAGTCTGAAATTTATATAGTCTAGTGTTTATTCGGAAAAAGTTCCATTATTAAGGCTTCCCATAATCAAGTGAAACCGGTTTATCCATTTGTATTGCAATCGAGTTTAAAGCTTCCAATATGGCTGCGCCCATGTAAACTGTCGTGTGTATTTTTTTTACTGAAACTTCCTTAAACTATGGATAAAAAGTTTTTTTCGGGTAATTTGGAAAGATTTAGGTCTGAAATACAATTGTTGACGAAAAACCAAGGCGAAAAGGCAGTTAAATTTCAACACAGTCATGGGATCTCTAAAACGAGGAAACCTGTCCAATCAAGGAAAGAACGAAGAAAAGAAGATCGTATTGAAAAGAAATCTAGAAGAAATGCATATAGCAGACGAATTCCGGTAATACTTTTCGAGTTTTGTAATAACAGGAACTATGTGTCTTCTTATGAAAACTACGTTAACTATGTTATATACCAGTAATGATATTTTAATCAATACAAATACAGTCAATTGGTGCATATCGGATTTGATTTCCAGTCCTTACACCCCCTGGACGTTACACCCCTAGTCTTTACACCCTCTAAACCTGGACATTACACCTCCCAAGATGTAAACATAATTGACTAGGTTACTTAGGTGTGATCACACCTTCCATGGGGCACACTTCACTTGATTAATGATGTTCCTGCTTTAATGCGTGTCCAATGGGGGTCTGTCCAAGTTTTTTTTATTGTTTGTTTGTCTGTATAACTGTCTTATTGATGTGCAGTTTTAATTAGGAAATAGGAGGTTTTTGAGTGACGTCACAAGAGGGGTTTTCCGTTACTAAAAATAGATTGGCAGTCAAACCTCTCGATCGCGGCCATTTACATTGTATTAGAGTAAAGATAGTCGGAAGACTAAATACTGACAATTTCACAAAAAACGATAAATACTCGTATTCTTTCTAAAAGTAAGACTTAAATAAATGATAATAAAAAAATAATAAAACATATAATCATTTGATTATAATTAAAAAAATTAAGTGGTGTGGATGCGATAGTGTTATTTTTCATCAGCGATAGAAATTTATTGTAAGAGGTGCATGGAATCAGTTAAAAAACAAAGCCCTAAAAAGCGCATTACATTCCAATCTTTCAATGTAGTTTTAATTTTCTTTTACATTGAATAAATTTTTGTTTCGTTTTAAATTGAATGAAAATGTTAATAAATTTTAGCGTCAAATGGAGAAAAAAACACCTGCATATTTTGAAAATTGAACTGTTTTACATGTTTATTGAAAACACTTACCTAGTGTTAATAAGCAATAGAAATCTAGCATTTAATGATACCATAAATCTATACATTTAATTTATTTTACGCAAGTATTTTATATCCATACTATGATCAAACGTGATTGCTTGTTTTTATGATGATGTTTCGAACACCGCAGTAACGCACGATCTTTACACGTTATAGCACAGTTTACATTTGCAGGTACCTGTTAAATATGTTAAGTGTGTAGCAGTTAATTAGTACAATATTTTAAATTTATAGTTCTTAAAGTAACAATCACGCTCAAAAATATCGAATATTTCGTTAAATAAAGCTAACCCATAAAAAAATCAATGTTCCTTTTAGCAAAATGCTAAATTTCAACGTTAGATGTTGTCTGGTAGAATTGATTTAACGAGATACAAAATGCTCGTTTTTATTTTTTTGTGGCCACAAATAATTCCATTTATATCTCCCGTGAAATATCCGAACATTTACGGGCGAACACGAGATTGGATACGGTAAGCGTCGGAAGCATGACGTAGTTCTCATGAATAATCATTCTGTGAAATCAAAATGAATTCTGGGTAACTGGAACTTAGCGAATGCGAAAATGGCTTGTATAAATTATGCAAATGAACGCAACCGAATGAATCCGATCCCGACTCGAAAGCGAAAGTAGATTACATCGTGGAACGATATTTAGATGCTTAAAACTTGCCGAATGCTTGTAATATAACGTTTTTACATCAATGTTACTTGTTTTTAAGGTCTTCCTATTGTAATTAACCATCATATGGTACTACTTGTTGTCGAATGTTTTTATATAGCATAATAAAGTAGCCGTATGCATTGGTGAGCGTGATAGTGACTTTAAACACTTTATTGTTATGCTTAAACTGGCTAATATATATACCCTGTACAGTTCCTGTTAATCCATTTATGACAAATGTATATTTTTTAAATATGTTCAAATATTTTATTAAAGCAACTGTTAAGTATTTGGCTTAAATGACTGCTCAATATGCCAAGAGATGACCTGGAGGTATCATAAATTGTGTTTAATGACCAGACATATGTGATTAATTCAGGGTATATGTCCTCGGGTTTATGACACTCTGCTTTCTTAGTAATTGTCTGGACAGTACCCGATTATAACGAGATAATCGGTTTGTGATGAACAAAGGTGCAATTAAACACTGGGGTTTAAATGCTGAAACAAAGAGTGTCCAAATTGGTGTGAACAATTAAATAAAAACAGTTACATTTATCAAGAGAATTTAGTTAATCTTTAACAAGGTATGTTTTTACAGGCATATAGATTCAAATCAGTTTCTATATGTTGATTACATTAAATCAATCTATTGTTGATTATTTTCGTCCTTATTTGTGTTCGTTCATTGAATTGAATTTATTCTGAAAGAATTTTTATTTCTGAGTATTTTGTTGTTCATAAAAAGGGTCGCAAATATGTGTCAAGTAGAGATTGTTATTATAATCTAATTACGATGCGGTTCATCAAATGCAAACAATAGCGAAATGGCCGCAGTGTTGACGGCCAAAATTCAAGCATGCGCAAACGTGATGTCATTATCGGAATCACCAAAACCTATAACAATTTTTTGGTTTGAAAAACATTTTTCTTTGATCTTTTCAAATAATTGGTAAATTGGTCATGGCAAAAGAATATCAAAACATCAAAGGTAACAAAGTTAATAAGACAAATACTCAATGCAAATTGTTTTTAACCAGGTTTTCCGAAGGAAAAAACTGGTTATTAGATTGGCGAATGCGGGCGGGCTGGCTGGCTGGCTGGCTGGCTGGCGGGCTGGCGGAATAAGCTTGTCCGGGCCATAACTATGTCGTTCATTGTCAGATTTTAAAATCATTTGGCACATTTGTTCACCATCATTGGACGGTGTGTCGCGCGAAATAATAACGTCGATATCTCCAAGGTCAAGGTCACACTTTGAGTTCAAAGGTCAAAAATGGCCATAAATGAGCTTGTCCGAGCCATAACTATGTCGTTCATCGTCAGATTTTAAAATCATTTGGCACATTTGTTCACCATCATTGGACGGTGTGTCGCGCGAAATAATTACGTCGATATCTCCAAGGTCAAGGTCACACTTTGAGTTCAAAGGTCAAAAATGGCCATAAATGAGCTTGTCCTGGCCATAACTATGTCATTCATTGTGAGATTTTAAAATCATTTGGCACATTTGTTCACCATCATGGGACGGTGTGTCCCACGAAAGAATCACGTCAATATCTCCAATGTCAAGGTCGCCACGACTAAAATAGATTTAAAAAAAAAAAAACTTACAAAGGGGGTTAATTTTTTTTGGTCATTTCAAAAGTTCAGTTTGAGTTTTCTCCCTTTATCAGATTTTTTTTTCACAATGAAAACCTGGTTTTGTGACAATTTTGTCCCTTGTTACTCATTGTCCCAATATATACCAGAACAATTTTAGAGAATATCATACTTTAGGTATACACTGTTACTACAAATTTAATTTAAGATTGTGTTTTGTTTATTCTAAATAATTATTGTATTTATCATTATTTTTATTTTGCTTTCAAAGTTTGTTTTTTTCTGTCTGTGTATTCTTGAAAAAAATTATTTATGATTTATATGCATATTATTACATTATGGTGAAATAAAAATAAATGTATATGAATTAAGATTGTGTTTTGTTTATCCTAAATATTTATTTTATTTATCATTTTTTTTATTTCTTCAAGTTTTTTCTGTCTGTATATTCTTGAAAAAAAGTATTTATGATTTAGATGCATATTATTACAGTCATTTTGGTGAAATAAAAATTAATGTTTTAGATGATGGCTGCTCTATTAAATAACCATTTGAGCAACCATTAATCTCATCAGTGTCATCTTACATGACAAATCCAATTAGTGGTTCATTAGTTGATTAAACCTTTCTCATCTAATCAATATCTTGGGAGGTGTAAAGTCCAGGCTTAGAGGGTGTAAAGACCAGGGGTGTAACGTCCAGGTGGTGTAACGACTGGACACCTTGGATTATAGTGAGTAACGGATAGGTTAAACGTTTTTTGCAAAATATTTTTATTTATGTTAGATTTATAGTTTTATTATTGAATACAAAAAGCCTATCATTGTTAAGTTGATTCATGTTTTAGGTGACGTCTGTCAATGTTTACAACTGTTTCTTTTTTCGAAAGCAAAACAAGGTCACATTATGTACGCACCGTTTTTGTGACAACAGGAAAAGTGCAGACAAATGGTTTCCTGAATTTTGCAGAATTTGTTTGGTAAACATAATGTTCATTGATGTAATATTTTAGTATTATGTGTCCTTTACAAAAGTAAGAATGCTTAGAAACCAAGTTGATGCATACCATATAAATAGGCATGAAAGCTGCAACTCGGGGATTTAGTGAATAACGGACTTGTGGTGACCCATATTCAGGAATGTGGGGATTGTCTCAAAATAAATATAAACTCAATTGAAGTTGTCCAATCACATGTGGCTTGCGTGTGGCTATGATATTAATTAATAAGTGAAAACATCATGTTTAATGAAAAATAATCAAATTATAACGAAAAATCGATTTCTCTGAAAACATATTTTTTTCACTATCAAAGCTATATATAGATTCAACTCAAAATGACCCGAATATAGGGTGCATTGCTTTGAATAGCCATTACTTCATCAATTGTGCAGCGATTTCCAAGAACTTGGTCTTATTAGACGCAGAAATGAATTTCCTTTCTGGAAATGTACATATATTGCAATTATTTTTTACAAATGCTGTGTCAAATTTCAAGAAATGACACGATACACATGTAATCTGATAAAGACCTAAGTAATTAAATACTGTATAATAGGTGCAAATTTAACCCATCACCTTATTGCCAATACAATAAACTTTTGCGTGGGCATAAAAAAAATGTGTATTAATCGTCCGATTTGCGTTGAACAAATCAGAAAATACTTCAAGAAAATAAATAAACCAATTAACCCATTTCATTATATTTTGGCATGTCCTGTGGCTCATTAAGGTATGTCACCACAATTACGCAATATCAAAAGACCACACCTGATTGCATGTAGGCAGTGATACACCTTACGTTATAGGCCTGTGGAAAACCCTGGCTTCCTCACATTTGACTATCTTTTTAATGCAATTTGCCAGCAGTCTGAACAAAAGTCAGCCTTGGCTTTGGTGAATTCCAAGAAAACAAATCCAGAAAACTGGCCCTCTATCTTACAAGAAAGAATCTTCTACTTGTAAAAGTTTTATTGCAGATTCCAACTAGGGAAGAAAAAGAGAAGGCAAAGAAGGAAGCAATGCTTCAAGAAAAAATGGAACAAAAGAAAAAGAAATTGAAAGAAAAGAAAAAGAAACAAAAGAAAAAGAATGCTAAGAAACGGAAAGAGGTACATCATATAACTCCTGTCGTGAAGTACATGTAATATGAAGTTAACTGGAATACCAAGGATGTCTGAATGTTTGTGTTTCTGTCCGTGGTCATTAACTTGTCTGCAAATGTTCTTCCCCACTTGTTAACATACCGGTATATAGTAGTATTCTCTGAAAGGACCATGGGCTGGCGATTTCACAGGTTACATTCAATCTAGATGCCAGCTACTTTTCTCCAAAATATCAATTGAAATGGCGCAAATACACCATTTTGATTGCTTAGTCACCGGCTACTTTGAAAATGTAACTGTTTCTGGAGAACACTGTAGAGTGATGACTTTTCAGCCACGTTTTTTATCTTTAGTATCATGATAACTAAACTTGCTATCACAATTGCATTGCAATAGTCCAACACTATTGTGATATTATTGCAATAGTTTTTTTAGTACTTAGCTGTTTATTTGTTTTAGAAATGAACTAATCTATATGTTAACTATGCCATTCTTAATATAATTGCTTAGGCAAGCAATACAAACTATTTTCTGCTCAGTTTTGTTAAAGTGGTGTACTACATTTTATTATGCTCCCCCAAAATTTTTGGAGGGAGCAAAATTATAGTCGCCATTTCGTCTGTCCGTGTGTCCTTCCGTCCGTGCACAATTTTTGTCTGGGCTATTTCTCAGAAATTAATGACCGGAATTCAATGAAACTTTATGGGAAGCTTCACTACCAACAGGAGATGTGCATATTATCAGCCGGTTATGGTGGGATGATTTTTCACAGAGTTATGGCCCTTTGAAATTTTCTATAAACTGTACTTATAGTGCAATTCTTGTCCCCCCCAACTACTGACTGGAAATCACTAAAGCTTTATGGGAAGCTTAACTACCTTGTGGAGATGCGCATGTTATTTGTGGGTTCTGGTTATATGATTTATTATGCTCCCCCAAAATTTATTTTGGGGAGAGCATATAGTCGCCACTTCATCTGTCCGTGTGTGTGTCTGTCTGTCAGTCCGTGAACAATTTTTGTCCGGGCTATTTCTCAGAAACTAAAGACCAGAATTCAATGAATCTTTATGGGAAGCTTCACTACCAAGAGGAGATGTGCATATTATCAGCGGGTTCTGGTTGGATAATTTTTCACAGAGTTATAGCCCTTTGAAATTTTCTATAAAAAATTATTGCCCCCCCCCCCCCCCAATTACTGTGCCCCCAATATGTTTCCTTTTATCTGAATATATAGTGCCATATTTTGTCAAAAAAACAACTTGGGGAGCATCACCCGTCTTAGGCGGTTTCTTGTTTAGAGAGTTATGGCCCTTTGAAATTTTTAAGTTGCTATACCATCCATCGTATTATTTTATCCAAAGTTATGCCCCTCAAGACCTTACCTTTTATCTGAATATATAGTGCAATATTGTGACAAAAAAAACTTTGGGGAGCATCACCCGTCTCCAACGGTTTCTTGATATTGTTGTCATTAATAGACAGAGGATGCAGAAGAAGAAGAAAGAAGGTTCAAGACTATCTATGATGATAAGGAGATAAAAGACCTGGAGAAAAAGCTGGGTCTCAGCAAACGCAAGAAGAAAGACACACTTCCTCAGTCCTTCAAGAATGACGGCCTGGATTTTATCCTTGCTTGGCACATATAATGTTGGATGATGGAATTGTTAATGTTACAAAACATTATTAAAAATGAATAGGCTTATCCCATTATCTGTGTCAAAGATTTCCTTGAGCTGGATTGATAGATGTTTTTGTTAGTTGAACACTGAACAGTCTTTCAGGTGTTCAGAATGGTTACAAGGTGCTTACTTTTCCAGTTTTTACAGCCAGAATGACATCATACATTTTCCCCAATGTTTTAAAGCAGCAATGATACAATGTAACATTATGAAGATGAATAGCTACTATGCTTGCTTAAAAGCTTAAAATAACTTTTCCATAGATTTAAAATGAATTTATTGCTTTTCCAAAATTTTAAGGCCTAAATCTTCAGAATAATCTAATGTTTTGACTGCAGAAATATAAAAAAGGAATTTTCTCAGTAAAATAAATTGGCCAGCTCACATTTTAGGGGCCATTAGCTCCTGCTGATTTATATCTGTGCAAAAAGATGAGAGTTTTTCCCATGGTCTTGGCCTTAATGAATGCCCTAGATATTCTGGATGTTGTTGATCCTGAGAAGCTTCAGATGATGACACAGCTCAACCAACTGGAAGGTAACTGTCCTGTGCCGTTAATCATGCATTGTGTGCTGTGCAAAACCTTTTATTCAAACCACATCCTTGTTGAACATGCCAGCAAGATATTAACAAAATTATAGAAATCATCTTCAGGTGACCATCTTTCAAAGTTGTTCAACTAACACCAACAACTAATATTTGTTGTGTAGTATGGTATAGTGGTTTTCAACAAAGTTTGTTCAAATCATGCTGCATTGTCAAAACTGGCCATGACACAAAAGTCACCTTATTTATACAGCCTTACATAGTAAATAAATTTGGTGTGTAAACAACAGCCTTACATAGTAAATAACTTTGTTGTGGAATATCTTTTGAAGGTTCTCTTTTAATTTTGTTCAAATGATGTCCCAGGGGTCAAAAATTGCAAAGTTCTTAGGGAAACTTGATTTACCTAGCCATTTATAGTACAGAACTTTGAAAATCTCTGAAACCCAAAGAGTCACTCGGTCAGGGGTTAAATATATTATTTTACATCTTATAGAGGTCATCTACTGCTGTAGGAAATTGTTTAAATCCCCTTATATGCCCCTGGGGAACAAACTGGCCACACATCTGGGTTCACTTAGATAGAATGAAATATACCTATACGGTATATCAGGGGGTTTTATTGCTGAAATTGCAAGTGTCATGGGTTTAATATTTGGTGCGTTATGTTATATGGTGGTCCTCTACAAAGCTTGTTCAAATAATACCCACAGGGTTAAAACTGTCAGGGCCCCAGGTGTAATGTGATTAATATAGACTTAAATAGCAATAAAAAATTTAATCTTATGGGAAACTGCAAGGGTCAGAGTATATAATATATATCATAATAATATATATATATATATTATATCAGGTTGTGTGTGTAACAATGATAAGTGGTTTACTACTAAGTTTATTCATATAATGCCTCAGGGTTTAAAACTGGCTACGCACCAGTGGTCGCATGATACGACTTGCAATGTAAATTGATTTAAATATGTTTTCTTAAACCCAAAGAGTTTATTATTTGATGTTAAGTATTGGGTAATGGTCCTTTACAAAGATTGTTCAAGCCATAGCTCTGGGTTTGAAAAATGCGATGTTCCATTTTACATAGGAGTGATTTAAGTCCATTGTGGTCCTTTTTGTGAGACTTTAGAAAGCTGTTCTTTCCAAAGACTATGTTTAATGCATAGAAGCTGAAGGAAAATCCTGTTATGTCTGGCTTAAAAAAGTAGAACTTCAACAGAAAAACAGATCAAACTATTCTAAGGGTTTTATAAGTATGTCAAAATTTAACATCTGGGTAATCTCAGATTTAGGTCAGGTAGTCAACACTTTGACCTAGAATCACCCTAATTGGTATGCTGTTGATTTGGCAGGAAAGGAAGATGCCAATCAATTTCTAGTTCAACTGGTCAAAGGTCAAGGTCAGAGGAGCTTCTTACCTGAAATGTTTATATGCATGATGGTTAGGGAAGGCTTTGACCTACAATCAACTTATATATAATGATGGTTATCCACTAGGGAACTTAAGTTATTCATTTACTTATAAAGAGATTAATGTTCAAGGTCACACATTGGCATGCAATATTTAAAGAAATTGATTAACAATAACTCATAATGATGATAAGGAATAAATGCAGAGGGTGAATACGATCAAACATCTCTTATTTAAATGAATGACAGAAATAACTTTTTTCTTATGTTTTTTTTGTGTACAGGTTGTTCAAAGTGCATCATACAGTATGCTTAATATATTATGACAATCAGATACTTTCTATTTGTTTCTTTATATTATTTATTTATTTAGTTTAAAATGTTTCATTGGCATTTCTAGAAACAGAAATAATTTGTTTCTAATGTTTTTTGTGCAGCTTGTTCAAAGTGAATCATATAGTATGCTTAATATATTACCGTAATTGCTCTAAGTTTTCGGACACTTAAAAATAATTAAATTTTATCGTGTCCGAAAACTTAGATACCAAAAATATTCACAAAATACAGGTGCCTGAAAACTTAGAGTCGAAAATTTAAGTGTCCGAAAAAAGCGTCAATTGTATCAACGACTACCGGTAATAGCACGCAATTGTAAAATACCGTGCCGTATAGTATAAATTACAGTTATATATTTTTGCACTGCATTTTAATTAATTTTCAATGCTTTATTTATTTGACAGAAAGTTACTGCAAGGTTTACTTTGACCAATGAGTTCAAAGATGAGCATGTGATGTACCGATACTCGCTAGTATGAACCAGTAATTAACGCATTAAAAAAGCAAACTATGAATTGTTTGTTTGGTCATTTCCGATAATTGTTGTCTAACTCCTTCCATTGTTCGTAAAACTTGCAATAGGGTGCATCACACTTTGAAGCGTTTAGTATTTGTCACAGTTATTTTACTGAGAAGGGGTGGTACAATTTCGGTAGATAATTGAACTGTTAATTGGCACTACACATGGTAATTGTCATAACGCTTATTATACTATCGGGCGAAACCATTGTTCAATACCAGCTTACAAGGTTATTTACCCAATAACGCAAATGTAATGGTCCGTTGCCCTCAGGCATGCACCTGCCATGTTTTAAGATGTTAATCTGGTTGTAAAACCCCTTGATCGAAGTGTCATTAGATAAAGAAAACAGGACCGAAATTTGGTAAAATAAAGCTGTAAAATATACTGTCCGAAAACTTAGAGACATTAATTATGGACGAAAACTCGTGTGTCCGAAAATTAAGAGTCACGAAAAATAATTATTTTTGCTAAAAAAAGGGGTGTCCGAAAACTTAGAGTGTCCGAAAACATAGAGTTATTACGGTATGCCAATCAGATACTTTCTATATGTTTCTATATATTATTTATTTATTTAGTTGTTTAAAATGTTTCATTGGCATTTAAATACACTGTGTACCATAACATGGTTGATGTTAGTCAAAATGCATGTTATAGTGTAGTGAGACAGTAATATAATAAATACCATAACTACCACGGCCATTTGTATTATATTTCTTTGAAGGTGACAGTAATGATGAGGATGAGTTTGATCAAATTGGAGAGGAGAGTGAATCAGATGATGCTGATGATGCTGACTTGGCTGATTTCTATGAGGAGGAGGAGGAGGAGGATAATGCTAGAGAGAATGTTAAAGACATTGAAAAACCATCAGTTAATACCCCACTTGAAAATAAAAGTAATTCAAAGACAAAAACAAAAGATGGTACTGATGTTGCATCTGGTAAATCAGGTAAAGAGAGCGGAAACAAAGAATCTGGTCCTTCTGAAAAGAAAGAAAAATGGGAAGAACTTGCTGACAGAATAAAAGAAATAACTGAAAAGAAAATGAAAGAGAAAGCAGAAAAGAAAAAGGACAAGAAAGTTAGATTTGTTGAAGATGAAAATGAAGAAATAACAAACAGTGAAAGTGATGATGACTTTGATGGTGAAATGGAAGAGTTTTCTGATGAAGATAGTGAAGATCACAGCGAAACGGGTGATGCTGATGAAGTGGAAGGAACTGAGGATGTAAATGAAGACTCAAGTATAGAAAATATGGAGGATGATACAGTTGATGATGAAGGTTTATTTGAAAAAGATCAGGAACTGATGGAAGGAAAGGACACAGATCTCACAGATGTCACAGAGGATATCTATGGAAGGCTCAGAGATTCTGAAGGTAGGATAGTGAAGGATAACAAGCCAGCAGGGGGTGAAGGAGCTTATGTACCTCCAGCTAAGAGGATGAAATTAGCAGGAGGTGACGATGAAAAACGCAAACTAAAGATGGAACAGTTACAAAAGCAATTGAAAGGGCTAGTAAACAGGTTAGTTATTAAGTGTCTCATCCTAATAAAGAGGTTTTTAAAACAGTTCCTGCTTATGGTGCATGTATGAAGAATGCAAGTTTTACATATTTTAAATGTTAAGCAATCAGAAATTTTAAATTATTGCATATGTGGTATTTATTGTCTATTTATTGTGAAGTGCAAGTAAACTTTTTCTGTTCCAGAAATAAAACTTAAGTAGCCAGGCTTAACTAGTTATAAAATCAAGAATGTAACCATCTTGTAGAGTATTTTTATGTCAACCACCTCAAGTGAAGTCAACCTCCATTTTTCAGGGCAAGTGAAAACAACATGCAGCCAATCAGCAGCCAGGTTGAGGAGCTGTATCTTAGCAATAGCCGTGCAGACGTCACTGAGACTCTTCTGGAGATTGTGTCGTCTGCCTGTGTCACGCCTGTCCTCACGCCCGACCGTCTGTCCATGGAACTCATGATGCTCGTGGCCATACTGCATGGGAATGTGGGATCAGAAGTGGGTAAGAAATGTGTGGTCAGAAGTGGGTAAGAAATGTGGGATCAAAAGTGGGTAAGAAAAGTTGGGGTAAGAAGTGGGGGAGAAATGTGAGGTCAAAAGTGGGCAAGAAATATGTGGTCTGAAGTGGGTAAGAAATGTGGGATCAGAAGTGGGTAACAAATGTGGGATCAGAAGTTGGTAAGAAATGTGGGATCAGAAGTGGGTTAGAGTAGACATGAAATGTTGGGTTAGAAGTTGGTAAGAAATGTTGGGTCAGAAGTGGGTAAAAAACGTGTAACACATAGGTTTTACATCTGAAGGCAAAGTATAAGGCATACCAATACGTTTATGTCTTTAAATTTGTGGCTGTAAAGTAATTGAATCTTAGTTAACTATGTATTTTAAATTTTGTTCTGGGTGTATTTTATCGCAGCAGGTTGGCAAACAAAAATTAAAAGCAGTTTATGTCAACTGTTGACAATTAAATGTAATCAACAAAAGGTTCTCATAAAAATAGTCCAGCTTTTGTTAAAAATTTTGCCTCAATCTTTGAACACAAATTGCAACATTTAATTAATGAAATAAGCTCATAAAAAATAGACTAACTTTTTCTTAAAACTGTGGAATCTTCCTTAATACCAGTAATTCTAATGGAAACTGTCTATTTAATTACAAACAAAGCTCATAACAAAATATTTCAGCTTTTTAAAAATGTTTTGTGACTGCCTTAATAGAACAAATTGACACAATTCCTGTACACAGGTGCAGCATTCCTGCAGGAGTTTGCCCGCCAGTTTGACCATCTGCTGCGAGAGGAGAACTACGGAGCAGGCAAGCAGATTGACAATGTGATCGTCCTCCTTGCCCATCTATATAACTTCAAGGTCTGTATGGCAATATAGTCATTCTCCTTGCTAATCTTAATAACTGCAAGGTCTGTATGACAATGTGGACATCCTCCTTGCCCATCTATATAACTTCAAGGTCTGTATGACAATGGGGTCATCCTCCTTACTTATCTATAAAACTGCAAGGTCTGTATGACAATGTGGACATCCTCCTTGCCCATCTATATAACTTCAAGGTCTGTATGACAATCTGGTCATCCTCCTTGCCCATCTATGTAACTTCAGGGTCTGTATGACAATCTGGTCATCCTCCTGGCCCATCTATATAACTTCAAGGTCTGTATGACAATGTGGTCATCCTCCGTGCCCATCTATATAACTTCAAGATCTGTATGAAAATGTGGTCATCCTCCTTTCCATCTATAGAACTTCAACGTCTGTATGACGATGTGGTCATCCTCCTTGCCCATCTATATAACTTCAAGGTCTGTATGACAATGTGGTCATCCTCCTTGCCCTACTATATAACTTCGAGGTCTGTATGAAAATGTGGTCATCCTCCTTTCCCATCTATATAACTTCAAGGTCTGTATGACAATGTGGTCATCCTCCTTGCCCATCTATATAACTTCAAGGTCTGTATGATAATGTGGTCATCCTCCTTGCCCATCTATATAACTGCAAGGTCTGTATGACAATGTGGTCATCCTCCTTGCCCATCTATATATCTTCAAGGTTGGTATGACAATGGGGTTATCCTCCTTGCCCATCAATATAACTGCAAGGTCTGTATGACAATGTGGTCATCCTTGCCCTTCTATACAACTTCAAGGTCTGTATGACAATGTGGTCATACTCCTTGCCCATCTATATAACTTCAAGGTGTATAAAATCTGTAAAAGGGGGTTTAATGCATGTGCAATAAAGTGTCGTCCCAGATTAGCGTGTGCAGTATGCAAGGCTTATCAGGAACGACACTTTCTTGCTTTACTGGATTTTCTTCTTGTGCATCTCTATACATGTAGCGAAGACTGATCAGGAGCTATGCTGGTTGCATATGTAACTTCTTGGTCTGATATAACTGTCTTCAGGATCAGGGACAACCTGCCTGGTGATTGTGATGATTGTGATGAGTCTCGCTGAGGGAAATTGGGATTAAATGCATGCTTGTAAAATGTCCTCCAAGCTTTGACAGTCTGCACAGGCTGTTCAGTAATGACACTATCTGCCTAAACTGGATTTTTATCTTGGCTGTTTTTGGAGAAAATCTGAGGTATTGTCATAGCCAGCTCGTTCGCGTGCGCCGTGCTAAAACCTTAATATTGGCTCTTTAATCAAAGTGCTTTCACCTACAACTTTGAAACTTAATATTTAAATGCATCTTGATGAGTTCTCCATGCCTCACCCATTTTGGGGTCACTAGGTCAAAGGTCAAGGTCACTGTGACCTCTAAAAATTAAAAATAAAAATCTGACAAGCTTTCATATATTCAAAACTGCACCACAGCCGAGTGTTGGCAACCGTAATGCAGTGCTCTTGTTGCTAAGAAGAGACTTCCTTTAAACAAAAGGTACCATAAACGCTGTGTCATCCCTTATTAGCTTGTGTGGACTGCACACTGTACATACATGTATTGAGGCCCATTTTCCCGAAGCACGGCTCACATGCTTTATCACAGATTAACACATTCTATGTTGAATTAGTACTTTCTAGTTTGACTACTTGTTAGGCTTAAGCTTGTCAACTTTAACTTCATGCTTATGCAGTGCAAGGTCTTAGAAAATGGACGCTTTGACAAATTACAGTAATATTTCGGCTTAATAATCCATTAATCCCATATGGAAATTATGAAGTGTTCAGCTTTTATATACATAAGAGCACCTGCTATTTGTAAAGTGCATGCAGACAGTTTTGGGGTTAAAGATGCAGTTGAACAAAAGTTGGGGGAGACTTAGATCCATCATTATACCCCCACAAACGAAGTTTAGGGGTGTTTATAGGAGTGAGCTTGTCTGTCTGTCGTTCTGTCTGTCGGTCGGTCGGTTGGTTGGTCTGTCGGTCCGCATGAAGTGTCCGCTCTCTATATCAAGTTGTTTTTATCCGATCTTCACCAAATTTGGTCAGATGTTGTATCTTGATGACGCCTAGGTAAAGTTCGAATATGGGTCATGCCGGGTCAAAAACTAGGTCATGGGTTCACTTAGTGCGTTTTAAACATTGAGCATGGTGAACACTCTCTAATTCAAGTAGTTTTTATCCGAGCTTCACCAAACTTGGTCAGAAGTTGTATCTAGATGATGTCTAGGCCAAGTTCCAACATGGGCCATGCCGGATCAAAAACTAGGTCACGGGGTCACTTAGTGCGTTTTTAATATTGAGCATGGTGTCCGCTGTTTTTTGTGAAGACTACATGCAAAATATTCTGTGTCAATGCGGCATGTGGGGGTATTCGTCCTGTCTGTGACAAAGCTCTTATTTGCCTAGTTATGGTTGAAATAAGTTTTATCAAAGGTTTATAATTGATATGTAGATTTATTTTGTTTCTGATATAATGACCTGTCATGCTGATAGAATGTAAATGTAAACATAATTATTTGCTGATGTTGTTATCTTATGTATGTGTTTGCAGCTAACTTTTTTGTATTGCACAATTTCTCTTTCTTTGTTTAATCAATACACTGTGACTCCAATATAACGAGGATGACGAGTGCCACGAGACAGGGTTATAAAAGGACAGCGTTATTAGTTTTGAAATCATTTATTGCAGGGGGCTATAAAAACAGGCATACTAAGAATAGCCTATAATATAGGTCCTGTTCATTGCCATGCTGTGTTGTCATTCGTCAATACATGCATATAAACCGAATCTTATCGATAACAATATACATACCGCTCTTCTAATGTAGTGTGTTCATGAATTTATGTCAAAACTGTTCTTGTCATGATTTAATTTACCATATCGTTGTTCATTATAAATGATTTGGTATGTGGGAATCCAGTCTTAGCAGTCCACACATGCTAATCTGGAACAAACCTTTCTGCATAGAATGGATGTTGGTAAAGAAAGGACATCTTTTAGATGAAAAATCCATATAAGTGCACAATGTTGTCCCCTATTGCACAGGCTTATCTGGGAAAATAGTGTACATACAGGCAGTAAGTGTACACACAAGCAGTAAGTGTACACACAAGCAGTAAGTGTACACACAAGCAGTAAGTGTACACACAAGCAGTAAGCCCCTTTTCCACAGAGCGTGGTTCTTATGTGAAAAAATACTGATATTGATTTTTTTCAGGTGATGCATAGCCTATTGATCTTCAGTGTGATCCGCAAGCTTGCAGAGAGCTTTCATGAGCGTGATGTAGAGTTGATTCTTCTGATGCTAAGACGTAAGAATGTATAAATGTATTTAAGTATACAGTTTTAGTTATTATTATAAATATTCTGAGTATTTTTAAGAGATAGCAAAGAGATGAAATTAATACCAGTATGTTTTTGGCTGAATAAGGCGAGAATGAATTGAATTAGGTGTATGTCTTGAGACTGCCAACGTAGATGTATCTTATCATCATTTGGGAGTGCATATGGGGCAGATGGGGTCAGGGAGAAGGTTTTTGTTACTAAATGTATTCGTTTTAGTGATTCTTAATAATTGTTCATACCATATGGAGTCTTTCTAATAGTTCCAAAACTATTTCTGGCCACAAGGTCTGTTAAACGCGTTAACTAAAACTGGCTTGAAATTCCAATTTACTGACCAGTCAACTTATAACTGGCTTGAAATTCCAATTTATTGACCAGTCAACCTGTAATTGGCTTGAAATTCTAATTTACTGACCAGTCAACCTTTAACTGGCTTGAAATTCCAATTTACTGACCAGTCAACCTATAACTGGCTTGAAATACCAATTTACTGACCAGTCAACTACAAAACAATAAGGCCCATTGAGACACTTAAGTAAAATTACATGAATATAGTCAAATGTAAGATGTAATAGCAATGAAAGCCACCATTTTTCAGACGTGGGCTTCACACTACGAAAGGACGATCCTGCAGAGTTGAAGGATCTGATTGTTCAGATCCAGTCCAAGGCGTCTGGTCCAGAGGGGTCAAGCCTTGCTGACCAGTCGAGGGTTAGGTTCATGCTCGAGGTCATTTTGGCGATCCGGAACAACAACATGCGCAAGATCCCAAACTATGATCCAGATCATCTTGAACACCTGAGGAAAATGATCCGCAACTATATGCGGGGTATGACATAAAATATGTTTGTTGATTTTAGTGAAAAATTGACAGAACTATTTTGTTTGGGGTCAAATTAACATGTGTTATGGAATTTTATCACATGTTTTTTTTGACTGGTCAAAATACACCAAATAATGAGATTACAAGTAAAAAGTCTTATAGAAACTTGGAACATAATTACATATAGGAATAAAAGTGATTAAGCCAATTTATTACACTTTACTTGAGAAAGAATAAAATTATGTTTTTTCATGCATTAGTATTCTCAACTTATGTTTTTATTTCTTGGTTTGTCTTAAACAATATGAGACATATTCTCTTAAACCAAATTATGTCCAAATTGGTTTTAAAAAAAAATCTCTGATTTACTGTGATATCATAATGTTCCCTTATTTACCTGAAAATGTAAGTGGTACACAAACATTGTAAGTTTTGAATGTGTATGCTGACCAGAAAACTTACTTTGCTTCAGGCGGTCATTTTGGTGACAATCAGCTTCATATCTCTCTGGAGGACTTACTGAACGCAGAGCAACATGGCAAATGGTGGCTTGTGGGATCTTCATGGGAGGGGAAAGATACAAAGAACACCGAGCAAGGTTACCATCCTTGTGTTGCATATGTTTTTTTGCCCCTGAAGGGTGGCATAAAAAAATGTCACTGTCCGTCTGTCAGTCTGTCTGTCCGTCTGAAAACTTAAACATTGGTCATAACTTTTGCAATATTAAAGATAGCAACTTGATATTTGGCATGCATGTGTATCTCATGGAGCTGCACATTTTGCGTGATGGAAGGTCAAGGTCATCCTTCAAGGTCAAAGGTCAAATATTTGGCTTCAAAGCAGCACAGAAGGGGGCATTGTGTTTCTGACAAACACATCTCTTGTTTTGTATATTCTTTATAGTATGATACTGTTACATGGCCTATATTCTAAAATAATATTAAATGCACTGTTGTGTTCATTTTAATGTCCCCTTCTATTACTGAATCTAGAAGGAAATATGGGCATTGTGATTTGCATAAAAAAATGGCATTTTGTACGTGACAAGTCTGATAAAAAAATTAATTAGTTTAAACTTTCAACCCTTTACCACTTAGATACGTATTTTGACACATTTGTAGTCCCTTAGACAGTTAAAATACCTTTCTTATAATATTCAAGTTTTAAAGGCTGAATTTCCAACCCTTAGATAATATTGAGCAACAAACAGCAAAAAAACTGAACAGATTGCATATTACTCGCAGGCTTTTCTGGTTTTATTCTGTTTGCACATAGCCATTTTTACTTTGCTTCTGAGTGGGAAAGGGTTAAGCTCAAATTATGTGTTAGTACTCATGTTGGGTCATGGTGATCAACCTATGTCCAACTGCCCCTAAATCAATGTTGCTTATTAGTATCCAGTAAATGTCCTAGTTGCAGACCCCAGTGCAGAAGTGATACAACTAAACAATGAAACTAAGAAAGTGTAAGTGGGTTAACCAACCCACATTATATGACTGGAATACTGTGGAAAACAGAGAAAAAAGACGCCAATACACATTACTTGGTGTTATGACTTTATCTGTATGATAATTGTTTGGCAATGTGATGAATGACACTAGTAAAATGTGGTTAATGTTAAAGTGAGTACATAAGATTTGTATCTCAACATTTTATTCTTGCAATTTAAACATACAGATGACTATGAATGGAGAATGTGATCTAAAATTAATTCAAATCATCAATCAAATATTGTTTGCTTCAATGAAATGTATATTTGTTTAAATTAAATGACATTTTTACACGGATACTGAAATGTTATATTATATTTGTTGCACAATTGATATTGAGTTTGTGTCCTACAAGCAAAACTGAACAGATAAATGTGGTTTTTCTTAAAATATCCATTTGTGTACATGAAGTAGTTTTCTGCAGAACCACAGAACACTATGAGCTGATGAATACAATTGCACTTGTGTTTATTTTCTAGTACTAGTGACTATGAAGTTTTATACTACTTTTTGATTCATCAATATTTTATGTGTTTGTTTTTTTTAGTAATAAGATTGTATATGCTTTCTTTAAAGAGCATTATTGTTTTAAATATTTTTTAGATGGAACAAAAAATAGTTCTGTTGTTGGTGGTCTTGAAGTGTCTTCCAAGCTTCAGGCGTTGGCACGGAAACAGCGTATGAATACAGAGCTGCGCAGGAATATTTTCTTTATCATAATGACCAGTGAGGTATGCTTCTTTGCTTAAGAATGCTAAATATAAAAACAGTTTTAGAAAAATAAAAGACATTGCATTGATTATAGGTTAAATTGGGTTTTAACAAAGAATAATTTATTTAGGTTTGTATTCAACGACTGAGTTAATTGTAAGTGGTAGTTGTCATCATAAATCACTTCCATTGAGAGGTTTTATCGCTTATGAAGGTTTTTTTTTTAAGCTCCACTGGCCAAAGGCCAGCGGGGCTTATGTCATGGTCCTGTGTCCGTCGTGTGTGCGTCCGTGCGTGCGTCTGTGCGTGCCTGCGTTAACTTTTTCTTTAAACATCTTCTTGTCCTAAACTACTCGTCCAAATCTGATGAAATTTCTCAGGAATGTTCCTGTGGTGAACCTCTTTCAAATTTGTTCAAATTATGCCCCTGGGGTCAATTTGACCCTGCCCCGGGGGGGTCAAAAAATTGAAAATTTGCTTATATAAGGCCTATTTTGTGCAAACTTTATAAATCTTCTTGTCCATAACCATTAGGCCTAGGGCTACCAAATTTGGTATGTATCGACATCTTATAGTCCTCTACCAAGTTTGTTCAAATTATGCCCCTGGGGTCAAATTTGACCCTGCCCCGGGGGGTCAAAAAATTGAAAATTTGCTTATATAAGGCCTATTTTGTGCAAACTTTAAAAATCTTCTTGTCCGTAACCATTGGGCCTAGGGTTACCAAATTTGCTATGTAGTGACATCTTATAGTCCTCTACCAAGTTTGTTCAAATTATGCCCCTGGGGTTAAATTATACCCTGCCCCGGGGGGGTCAAAACATTGAAAATTTGCTTATATAAGGCCTATTTGTGCAAACTTTAAAAATCTTCTTGTCCATAACCGTATGGCATAGGGCTACCAAATTTGGTATGTAGTGACATCTTATTGTTCTCTACCAAGTTTGTTCAAATTATGCCCCTGGGGTCAAATTTGACCCTGCCCCGGGGGTTAAAAAATTGAAAATTTGCTTATATAAGGCCTATTTTGTGCAAACTTTAAAAATCTTCTTTTCCATAACCATTGGGCCTAGGGCTACCAAATTTGGTATGTAGTGACATCTTCTAGTCCTCTACCAAGTTTGTTCAAATTATGCCCCTGGGGTCAAATTTGACCCTGCCCCGGGGGGTCAAAAAATTGAAAATTTGCTTATATAAGGCCTATTTTGTGAAAACTTAAAAAATCTTCTCGTCCATAACCATTGGGCCTAGGGCTACCAAATTTGGTATGTAGTGACATCTAATAGTCCTCTACCAAGTTTGTTCAAATTATGCCCCTGGGGTCAAATTTGATCTGCCCTGGAGGGTCAAAAAATCGAAAATTTGCTTATATAAGGCCTATTTTGTGCAAACTTTAAAAATCTTCTTGTCCATAACCATATGGCATAGGGCTACCAAATTTGGTATGTAATGACATCTTAAAGTCCTCTACCAAGTTTGTTCAAATTAAGCCCCTGGGATCAAATTTGACCGTTCCCCAGGGGTCACAAAATTGAACATATGCTTATATTGGGCCCATTTTGTGCAAACTATAAAAATCTTGTCCATAACCATTGGGCCTATTTCTACCAAATTCGGTAGGTAGTGACATCTAATAGTTCTCTTCTTAGTTTGTTCAAATTATGCCCCTAGGAACAAATTTGACCTTGCCCCAGCGGTCACAAAAATGAACATATGCTTAAATAAGGCCTATTTTGTGCAAACTTTAAAAATCTTCTTGTTCTTAATTATAGAGCCTAGGGCTACTAAATTTGGTATGTAGTGATATCTAATAGTCCTCTACCAAATTTGTTCAAATTATTTCCCTGGGCTCAAATTTGACCCGGCTCCAGGGGTCACAAAACTGAACATATGACGTTTACCAGTGGAGATTACTGCGGCCGTTTGGCTGTGACCAACAACAACATCAACATCTTGTAAACATGAGATAAAACCCTGTCAGTTAGTGCCATTTTAGGTCAGATGGTGACTGCTTACAAAGGCATTGAAGTAAGAACATGTGTTATGAATGTTTTTCTTATAAACTGAAAAAAGTCGGGTTTTATTTAAATATGTCGAAAGTGACCATATATCCGGATGAAAATATTTTGGATGACATGTTAATTTCATGTCTTTTTTGTAGTGTTAAAACCAGTTTAATAATATATTATTGATTTTAAAAACACAACTTCCATGAACATAATTATTTCAAGGAAAGTCAATATATGATACTGCACGGTAAACTCAAACTTTGTATCCAAGAGAAGGTGTTGAAATTAATGAAGTGCAATGTTCTTAACTATCGTATATGCTGCTTTTTAATGACTAATGATTCATTGTTCCATTTGTGAATCGTGACTGATCATGAATTGTTGAAATGATTGTCAATTGCTCAAAAATCCATGTATATTTCTGACCATTTTATAATTTTCTTAATACAAGTTATGAATTGATCTTAGAAGTCAAATGTATTACTTAATTAAATACATTTATAAATATAAAGAAATAATCTTTAGATTATCATAATATTCTCAGGCCTGTTGGTCTTAGGGAAATTGATGAGCAATTTCTCCTTTTATCACAATTATTTCTACCCTACCTGATCATTTCCTTCATATTCCATTTCAAATTGGGAAAGTCCAAAATGTGTTGTTTGGTAAAGGGTTAAGGCATTTTGATTCCTATGGGTCTTGTGAATCTGTTTCAAATCAAATGCGTAGATTTGATCTTCAGCATCTAAAAATATGTGAAATAGAAAGAACGACAATATCTTTTGGAGAGATAAATGTACCTACGTTATAAGCAAAGGACCTGTGCAACAATTCCCGGGCTTTTTTGTCTGTTTAGTTAACACTGTAGTAACTTTTTCCATATATAAAAATGCTCACCCTTCCAACTTTAAGCGCCCAGTGGGACGAGGGATAGAAAGAGAAAGTCACATGCTTGAGTACATTTCAACCCATGCGCATTACACGTTTTTTTCGCAAAGAAAAAACAGTGGAGCGATACAGGGCCATCATGGCCCTCTTGTTTAATTTAGCGCCCAATTATACCACATATTGTTATTTTGTTATTGGTAAAGAGGTTCTAATGACAGAATAAGGACCACCCTTCCTCCTTTGTGCCTTTTTCCCTTTTTAGCTCACCTGAGCACAATGTGCTCATGGTGAGCTTTTGTGATTGCCTTTTGTCAGTCGTCCGTTGTGCGGCGTCAACATTTGCCTTGTTAACACTCTAGAGGCCACATTTATTGTCCAATCGTCATGAAATTTGGTCAGAAGATTGGTCTAAATAATATCTTAGATGAGTTAAAAAATGGTTACGTTTGCTTGAAAAACATGGCTGCCAAGTGGCGGGGAATATTTCCTTATATGGCTATATATGGCTATAGTAAAATCTTGTTAAAACTCTAGAGGCCACATTTATTGTCCGATCTTCATGAAACCTGGTCAGAAGATTCATCCCAATAATATGTTGGATGAGTTCAAAAATGATGCAGGTTGGTTGAAAACATGGCCGCCAGGGGTCGGGGCATTTTTTCTTATATGGCTTTAGCTAAACCTTGTTAACACTCTAGAGGCCACATTTATTTTTCTATTTTCATGAAACTTGGTCAGAAGATTTTCCCAATGATATCTTGGATGAGTTTGAAATGGTTTCGTTTGCTTGAAAAACATGGCCACCAGGGGGCAGGGCATTATTCCTTATATGGCTATATATGGCTTTAGTAAAACCTTGTTAACACTCTAGAGGCCCCATTTATTGTCCAATCTTAATGAAACTTGGTCAGAAGAATCATCCCAATAATATGTTGGACGAGTTTGAAAATGGTTGCGTTTCCTTGAAAACATGGCTGCCAAGGGACGGGGGCTTTTTTCCTTCTATGGCGATAGTAAAATCTAACACTATAGGGACCACATTTATTATCTGATTTTCATTAAACTTGGTCAGAAGATTCATCACAATAATATCTTGGACAAGTTAAAAAATGATGCTGGTTGGTTGAAAAACATGACTACCAGGGGGTGGGCATTTCCTTATATGGCTATAGTAAAACCTTTTTAACACTCTAGAGGCCACATTTATTTTCCGATCTTCATGAAACTTGGTCAGAAGATTTGTCCCAATGATATCTTGAATGAGATTCAAAATGGTTTTGGTTGCTTTAAAATCATGGCCACCAGGGGGCCGGGCATTTTTCCTTATATGGCTATATATGGCTTTAGTAAAACCTTGTTAACACTCTAGAGGCCACATTTATTGTCCAATCTTTATGAAACTTGGTCAGAAGATTCATCCCAATAATATGTTGGACGAGTTCAAAAATGGTTGCGTTTGCTTGAAAAACATGGCTGCCAAGGGGCGGGGCATTTTTCCTTATATGGCTATAGTAAAATCTTGTTAACACTATAGGGGCCACATCTATTATCCGATCTTCATTAAACTTGGTCAGAAGATTTATCCCAACAATATCTTGGACGAGTTAAAAAATGATGCCTGTTGGTTCAAAAACATGGCTGCCAAGGGGCAGGGCATTTTTCCTTATATGGCTATAGTAAAACCTTGTTAACACTCTAGAGGCCACATTTATTTTCCGATCTTCATGAAACTTGGTCAGAAGATTTGTCCCAATGATATCTTGGATGAGATCCAAAATGGTTTTGGTTGCTGTAAAAACATGGCCAACTGGGGGCCGGGCATTTTTCATAATATGGCCAGATATGGCTTTGGTAAAACATTGTTAACACTCTAGAGGCCACATTTATTGTCCAATCATCATGAAATTTGGTCAGAAGATTGGTCTCAATGATATCTTGAATGAGTTTGAAAATGGTTATGTTTGCTTGAAAAACATGGCTGCCAAGGGGCGGGGCATTTTTCCTTTTATGGCTATATATGGATATAGTAAAATCTTGTTAACACTCTAGAGGCCACTTTTGTTTTTATTGTATGATCTTCATGAAACTTGGTCTGTAGATTTATCCCAATAATATCTTGGACAAGTTAAAAAATGATGCCGTTTGGTTGAAAAACATGACCGCCAGGGGGTAGGCATTTTTCCTAATATGGCTATAGTAAAATCTTGTTAACACTCTTGAGGCCACATTTATTTTCCGATCTTATGTTTGCTTGAAAAACATGGCTGCCAAGGGGCGGGGAATTTTTCCTTATATGGCTATATATGGCTATAGAAAAATATTGTTAACACTCTAGAGGCCACATTTATTGTCCGATCTTCATGAAACTTGGTCAGAAGATTTGTCCCAATGATATATTGGATGAGTTCGAAAATGGTTTCGTTTGTTTTAAAAACATGGCCACCAGGGGGCGGGGCATTTTTCCTAATATGGCTATATATTGCTTTAGTAAAACCTTATTTACACTCTAGAGGCCACATTTATTGTCCGATCATCATGAAACTTGGTCAGACGATTTGTCCCAATGATATTTTGGATGAGTTCGAAAATGGTTCCGGTTGGTGTAGAAACATGGCCGCCAAGGGGGCGTGGCATTTTTACTTATATAGCTATAGTAAAACCTTGTTAACACTCTAAATCTTCATGAAACTTTGTCAGAATATTTGTTTAAATGATATCTTGGATGTGTATGAAAATGGTTCTGGTCTGTAGAAAAACGTGGCTGCCAGGTTGTTCACTAGTCATGAAAGTTGGTAAGAACATTTTGTTCTAATGACATGTTAGGCTGCACAGACAGGTCAGTTCCTTTCCTCTCAGGTGAGCGACTTTGGGCCTTTCAAGCCCTCTTGTTTTCTTTTGTGAACTATTACTGCTTCCTATAAAATTCCGATTCTCAACTGCATGTTTTGCACACCAGTGAACATTATGCTCAGGGTGAGCTTTTGGTATTGCCCTTTGTTTTTCCAGGATTTTCTGGATGCCTTTGAAAAGCTGCTCCGTCTCGGTTTGAAGTCCAACCAACAACAGGAGGTGGTAATCGTTATTCTGAGCTGTTGTATGCAGGAGAAAAACTACAATCCCTTCTATGCGGTTCTTTCTCAGAAATTTTGTGAATACCACAGGACTTATCAGGTATAGTTCAATTCATGCTAGTAAATTAATCTATGCTTGCATTTGAATAGGACTTATCAGGTATCCTCACTCTACACTCCAAGTATTTTTTTTGCCACAAGAATTTTAAAGACAATTAGCTGAACACGTTATGTAAAAGTTTAAACATAAACAGTGGGCTGTGAATTAAAATGTGTATGTCAGAAACACTTGTATTATATTTGAAGACATTTTTGGCACCAATCAATAACAAATGTGTTAAGATGCTGAATAGGATCTTTACTGAAATTTGTTAATATCTTGTTTCAAATAATAGTTTTGACTCTGTTTCACAAACCACATTGTATGAATAAATCCCATTTCTAGCTTTCTTTATTTACATTTAAATCACCCGCTTTGACAATTATCTTCGGAAATATGTCTGTAGATGTTTATGCACAAACATGAGAGATCCAAAGAGTCGTGTTCTGAGAAAACTGGGCATAATGCATGTGCATAAAATGTCGTCTCAGATTAGCCTGTGCAGTCCGCACAGGCTAATCAGGGACGACACTTTCCGCCTAAATATATTTTTACTAAGAAGAGACTTTCTTTAAACAGAAAATATCATAAAAGCGGAAAGTGTCGTCTCTGATTAGCCTGTGCGGACACTTTACGCACATGCATTAAGCCCCGTTTTCTCAGAGCGCGACTCTAAAGACCCCAGCATTCATCACAGAAATAGGATCACTAGCTTAATGTTTTGATAGGCCAGACAAAAAAAAATAAAATGACTGTGAATCTGTTAGCAATAGTCATTTTTAATGTATTTGCAAAAAAATGCTATTGTTTTAAAGATTTAAAGATTCAGCATCTTTAAAGGGGCAAATCAATAGTTCAGGCTCTGTACTGTGACAGTGAGGTCCCATGGTATGTGTGATAGTTTTAACAAACAATTCACTGTCAATCCAATATTTACTAAAGAAAAATGTCATCAAGTAAAATGATTTTAAGGCAAACGGTAGTTTCAAACCTAGGAAAACAGTAAAATAAAGTAAGGATTTTAATTGTCCCCTACCGGTTTCACCATTGGGGGCCTATGGTTTGTGCGTCTGTGAGTCTGTCTGTCTGTCTGTCACACTTTTCTGGATCCTGCGATAACTTTAAAAGTTCTTAATATTTTTTCATGAAACTTGCAACATGGATAGATGGCAATATGGACATTATGCACGTCATTTCATTTTGTTCCTACGTCAAAAATTCTGGTTGCTATGGCAACAAATAGACTAGAAATACTGCTGAAAATGGTGGTTTTCTGGATCCTGCGATAACTTTAAAAGTTCTTAATATTTTTCGCTCGACTATTATATATGAAATATATAAAGTGGAGCTATCTTACTCACCCCGGCATCTGCGTCTTCGTCTGCATGCAAATGTTAAAGTTTTTGTGATACCCCAAATATTTTCTTTGTCCCTTGACATATTGCTTTCATATTTTGCATACTTGTTTACCAACATGACCCCAACCTATAAACAAGAGCAGACAACTCTATCAAGCATTTTGTTATAATTATGGCCCCTTTTCCACTTAGAATATGCAGCAAATGTTAAAGTTTTCATACTACCCCATTTATTTTCATTGTCCCTTGACGTATTGCTTTTATATTTTGCATTCTTGTTTACCAACATCACCCCAACCTATCAACAAGAGCAGACAACTCTATCAAGCATTTTGTCATAATTATTGCCCCTTTTATACTTAGAATATGCATATTATTGATAAATCTATGTTAAAGTTTGCGTTCTACCCCAAATATTTCCTATATCCTTTGACATATTGCTTTTATATGTTGCAAACTTGGTTATCAACATGACCCCAACCTATAAACAAGAGCAGACCACTGTATCAAGCATTTTGACATAATTATGGCTCCTTTTACACTTAGATAATTGAACATTTTGCTTAAATTGCCATAACATCTTTATTTATGATCACATTTTAGTATTACTTTGACAAAACAACACTTACCTGAATACCACAATGGATTCCACCCAAACAATACCCCACGCCCCTACCAGAATCCCTCCCCCCCCCAACCTCACCCCCCCCCATTTTTTTTTTTAACATCGTCTTATAAATTACCACACCCCACATTATACCCCCCTCTCACCCCCCACCCCCCCAATTTTTTTTTTTTAAACATCATCTAATAAATGACGACACCCCACATTATACCCCCCTCTCACCTCCCACCCCCCCCCCCCCCTAAAAAATTTTTTTTTTCCTTTTTATACGCCCGTATAAAATACGGGACGTATTATGTGAAACCCCTTGGTGGGCGGGCGGGCGGGCGGCGGGCGGAAGGCATCACTTTGTCCGGACTCTAATTCAAATTGTATTCATCCGATCTTCACCAAACTTGGTCAGCAGTTGCATCTAGTTGATATCTAGGCCAAGTTCGAATATGGGTCATGCCGGGTCAAAAACTAGGTCATAGGGTCAATAAGTGCATTTTCAAAGGGGCCACTTTGTCCGGACTCTATTTCAAATTGTATTCATCCGATCTTCACCAAACTTGGTCAGCAGTTGCATCTAGTTGATATATAGGCCAAGTTCGAATATGGGTCATGCCGGGTCAAAAACTAGGTCATAGGGTCAATTAGTGCATTTTCAACGGCGCCACTTTGTCCGGACTCTAATTCAAATTGTATTCATCCGATCTTCACCAAACTTGGTCAGTAGTTGCATCTAGTTGATATCTAGGTCAAGTCCGAATATGGGTCATGCTGGGTCAAAAACTAGGTCAAAGGGTCAATTAGTGCATTTTACTTTGTCCGGACTCTAATTCAAATTGTATAAATCTTATCTTCACCAAACTTGGTCAGTAGTTGCATCTAGTTGATATCTAGGCCAAGTTCGAATATGGGTCATGCCAGGTAAAAAACTAGGTCATAGGGTCAATTAGTCCATTTTCAACAGTGCCACTTTGTCCGGACTCTTATTCAAATTGTATTCATCCGATCTTTACCAAACTTGGTCAGTAGTTGCATCTAGTTGATATCTAGGTCAAGTTCGAATATGGGTCATGTCGGGTCAAGAACTAGGTCATAGGGTCAATTAGTGCATTTTCAACGGCGCCACTTTGTCCGGACTCTAATTCAAATTGTATTCATCCGAAACTTTTAAACAACTTTTTATCCTGCGTCAAAGTGGTATGGGGGTATAAGTCACATTCAGTGACAAAGCTCTAGTTCAAGTTGATATCAATGCATATATATGAATATATCAGTTATATAAGTTGTTGTTGTTTTTTTTGCTTATTTCCAAAACAAATACATCAATCATCAGTGTATCATCTC
This sequence comes from Dreissena polymorpha, assembly GCF_020536995.1. Classification (NCBI taxonomy): domain Eukaryota; kingdom Metazoa; phylum Mollusca; class Bivalvia; order Myida; family Dreissenidae; genus Dreissena; species Dreissena polymorpha. The sequence goes on along the minus strand of NW_026273317.1, from coordinate 707,080 downwards.
CAATGGCACACGAATCGGGCGTATATTGCTCCGTCATGCGGCGCTCTTGTTTTATTTTTGAAAGATCGTCTAATAAATTATTGAATTTGAACAATTTCCCCATGATGGCTTACGTTATACTGTCAAGCACTCGAATAGTCGAGCGCGCAGTCCTCCGACAGCTCTTGTTTCATAAAACTTGCAACATGGATAGATGGCAATATAGACATTATGCACGTCATTTCATTTTGTTCTTACATCAAAAATTGTGGTTGCTATGGCCAAAAAAACAAATCTGAAAATGGTAGAATTTCTGACAATAGTGGAGCCAGTAGGGGACCATACTGCTTGACAATAGCCTTGTCGTTTATGGAATTTTGCTAGAATAAAAAATGTTTTATGCATTATGATTGTTTATAATCAATTAACAACTTTTTCATGTTCTTATACTGGGCTGTGCAACAACTTGGGAAATTTTAGTTAAATTCCTATGCATTGGAGCGCCAAATTGTTGTTTATTAACCCATCATATCATGAGAAGTTGCCCATATGATCTGCTGAAAACTTTTTGTTATTTTACCCATACATGTATCCTATTCATGTTCCTACCCTTGTTACAGATGGGTTTCCAGTTCAGCCTGTGGGACCAGTTCAAGGAGTTGGGCAGCCTGTCAGATCGGCGCAGGTCACACCTTGCCAAGTTGCTGGTCCACCTGTTTACCACCCGCGCCCTGTCTCTCTCCATTCTCAAGGTAGGTACAGCAAGCTGCTGGTCCACCTGTTTACCACCCGCGCCCTGTCTCTCTCCATTCTCAAGGTAGGTACAGCAAGCTGCTGGTCCACCTGTTTACCACCCGTGCCCTGTCTCTCTCCATTCTCAAGGTAGGTACAGCAAGCTGCTGGTCCACATAATTACCACCAGGGCTCTGTCTCTCTCCATTCTCAACGTAGGTACAGCAAGCTTCTGGTCCACATGTTTACCACCACAGCCCTGTCTCTCTCCATTCTCAAGGTAGGTACAGCAAGCTGCTGGTCCACCTGTTTACCACCCGGGCCCTGTCTCTCTCCATTCTCAAGGTAGGTACAGCAAGCTGTTGGTCCACCTGTTTACCACCACGGCCTGTCTCTCTCCATTCTCAAGGTAGGTACAGCAAGCTGCTGGTCCACCTGTTTACCACCAGGGCCCTGTCTCTCTCCATTCTAAAGGTAGGTACAGCAAGCTACTGGTCCACCTGTTTACCACCAGGGCCCTGTCTCTCTCCATTCTCAAGGTAGGTACAGCAAGCTGCTGGTCCACCTGTTTACCACCCGCGCCCTGTCTCTCTCCATTCTCAAGGTAGGTACAGCAAGCTGCTGGTCCACCTGTTTACCACCCGCGCTCTGTCTCTCTCCATTCTCAAGGTAGGTACAGCAAGCTGCTGGTCCACCTATTTACCACCCGCACCCTGTCTCTCTCCATTCTCAAGGTAAGTACAGCAAGCTGCTGGTCCACCTGTTTACCACCCGCGCCCTGTCTCTCTCCATTCTCAAGGTAGGTACAGCAAGCTGCTGGTCCACCTGTTTACCACCTCGCCCTGTCTTTCTCCATTCTAAAGGTAGGTACAGCAAGCTGCTGGTCCACCTGTTTACCACCAGGGCCCTGTCTCTCTCCATTCTCAAGGTAGGTACAGCAATCTGCTGGTCCACCTATTTACCACCCGCACCCTGTCTCTCTCCATTCTCAAGGTAAGTACAGCAAGCTGCTGGTCCACCTGTTTACCACCCGCGCCCTGTCTCTCTCCATTCTCAAGGTAGGTACAGCAAGCTGCTGGTCCACCTGTTTACCACCTCGCCCTGTCTCTCTCCATTCTAAAGGTAGGTACAGCAAGCTGCTGGTCCACCTGTTTACCACCAGGGCCCTGTCTCTCTCCATTCTCAAGGTAGGTACATCAAGCTGCTGGTCCACCTGTTTACCACCCGCACCCTGTCTCTCTCCATTCTTAAGGTAGGTACAGCAAGCTGCTGGTCCACATGTTTACCACCCGTGCCCTGTCTCTCTCCATTCTCAAGGTAGGTACAGCAAGCTGCTGGTCCACCTGTTTACCACCAGGGCCCTGTCTCTCTCCATTCTCAAGGAAGGTACAGCAAGCTGCTGGTCCACCTGTTTACCACCACGGCTCTGTCTCTCTCCATTCTCAAGGTAGGTACAGCAAGCTGCTGGTCCACCTGTTTACCACCCGTGCCCTGTCTCTCTCCATTCTCAAGGAAGGTACAGCAAGCTGCTGGTCCACCTGTTTACCACCACGGCTCTGTCTCTCTCCATTCTCAAGGTAGGTACAGGACACTTGTCATAATAAAGAGCTTTTTAGCTTAGTGTAAGTATCTTAAAGGATATTATCAAACCTCTGATTATTCTTGTTTTATTTTAATATTTCAATAAGAAGTATAACCCGTCTGTTTTTATGCCCCCCTTCAAAGAAGAAGGGGTAAATTGCTTTGCACATGTCGGTCTGTCGGTCGGTCTGTCGGTCGGTCAGTCCACCAGGTGGTTTCCGGATAATAGCTCAAGAACGCTTGGGCCTAGGATCATGAAACTTCATAGGTACATTGATCATGACTCCCAGATGACCCCTATTGATTTTGAGGTCACTAGGTCAAAGGTCAAGGTCACGGTGACCCGAAATAGGAAAATGGTTTCCGGATGATTACTCAAGAACGCTTAGGCCTAGGATCATGAAACTTGATAGGTAGATTGATCATGACTCGCAGATGACCTCTATTGATTTTCAGGTCACTAGGTCAAAGGTCAAGGTCACAGTGACCCGAAATAGTAAAATGGTTTCTGGATGATAACTCAAGAACACTTATGCCTAGGATCATGAAACTTGATAGGTTGATTGATCATGACTCGCAGATGACCCCTATTGATTTTCAGGTCACTAGGTCAAAGGTCAAGGTCACAGTGACCCAAAATAGTAAAATGGTTTCCGGATGATAACTCAAAAACGCTTAAGCCTAGGATCATGAAACTTCGTAGGTAGATTGATAATGGCTGGCAGATGACCCCTATTGATTTTGAGGTCACTAGGTCAAAGGTCAAGGTCATAGTGACCCGAAATAGTAAAATGGTTTCCGGATGATAACTCAAGAACGCTTATGCCTAGGATCATGAAACTTCATAGGTAAATTGATCATGACTCGCAGATGACCCCTATGGATTTTGAGGTCACTAGGTCAAAAGTCAAGTTCACGGTGACCCGTAATAGTAAAATGGTTTCCGGATGACAACTCAAGAACGCTTTTTCCTAGGATCATGACACTTGATAGGTAGATTGATCATGACTCGCAGATGACCCCTATTGATTTTCAGGTCACTAGGTCAAAGGTCAAGTTCGTGGTGACCCGAAATACACTGGGCACAGGCTAATCAGGGACGACACTTTCCCCTTAAACTAGATTTTCGGTAAAAAGGAACTTCCTTTAAACAAAAAATACCATTAAAACGGAAAGTGTAGTCCCTGATTAGCCTGTGCAGACAACACTTGACGCACATGCATTTTGCCCAATTTTCACAGAACAAGACACTATTAATCTCACAAATTAAAAAGAAACAACACATGTTGAGTGAGAATATTGACTTGAGTTTGTTTATAAAACTAGGCCTTGGACAAGTTTCTAAATAATAGTGTCTTTTTTCATTTTTAATATAGAACCACCATGTTTGTCTGTCTGTGCATCCAGAGATTAATAATTAAGTACATCTTCACTTTCCGACAGAAACATTTGCATTTGCTTGTGCTTCAATATTATTTATCTGATCACAGGCAAATTAAATATGATAATCCACTAAACGGATAGATGAACAAAGTGCACTTTTCTATTCCCAGGTGGTCTCTTTTGGAACCCTCGATAAATCCATGGTGCGTCTTCTGAAGCAGATTATGACGGAGATTCTTCTGGATCATCCAGAAGCCATAGTTAAGGATTGCTTTACCCGTATTGCTCAGTTGGATAAGCTGAAACCCCTACACGAGGGACTTAGACTCTTCCTCAGACATTTTCTCACTCGCTGGAAAAAGGCCGAACCGAAAAATCCGCTTTTATTGGAGAGAATTGAACTTGTGGATACAGTTTTATCACGGGGAAAAGGGCATGTTCTTTTATAGGATAGCATTTTTTTTTATAACTTTTTTCTGATACAAGAATGAAATGATTTGATGAATTTGTGTTCATTTTTTTTGCAATTAAATATCTTTTTGATGACAAAGATTATTTGTCAATATCTGTTGGTATGAAATACATGTTGTTGTTTTTTAGTCCCCTACCGGTTTCACCGGAGGAGACTTATGGTTTGCGCTCCGTCTGTCAGTCCGTCCATCAGTCCGTCCATCCGTCCGTCCGTCACTCTTTTCTGGATTCTGCAATAACTTAAAGTTCTTAATATTTTTTCATGAAACTTGGAACATGGATAGATGGCAATATGGACATTATGCACGTCATTTCATTTTGTTCCTACATCAAAAATTCTGGTTGCTATGGCAACAAATAGACTAGAAATACTGCTGAAAATGGTGGTTTTCTGGATCCTGGGATAACTTTAAAAGTTCTTAATATTTTTTCATGAAACTTGGAACATGGATAGATGGCAAAATGGACATTATGCACATCATTTCATTTTGTTCCTACGTCAAAAATTCTGGTTGCTATGGCAACAAATAAAAAAATATTCTGAGAATGGTGGAATTTCTGACAATGGTGGAGCCGGTAGGGGACTTTTATTGCTTGGCAATAGTCTTGTTTAAATCTGAATAGTTTCATTCAAATGAGTTAACATTACACAGATATAGCAAAATGACCAAGACTGTATGTCCATAGTATTTTAATGTGTCTTATTCAAGCAACAGTGGATGATATTCAATAATCATTTATAGATGAAGAATGCATGTGAGCCACTCTCTGTTAAAGCAGCACTTAATGCATATGATTAAAGTGTCGTCCCTTATTTGCTCTTGTATACGCAGGCTAATCTGGGAGGACTTTTTGTGCATTCACTTAATTTTTGTGTAGAAGAGACTTCCTTTGAATGAAAAAGTCCATAAAAGCAGAAACTGTCGTCCCTGATTAACCAGCACAGGCAAGTACGGAACGATGCTTTACGCATATGCTTTAGGCCCTGTTTCATTAAATACTTAGTCATTAACACAAGTAATTATTAAATAAAATTATCTTATTGTTCAGAAGATTCTATAAAAAAACAAATTAGCTGTTATAAAATTCTAATAGCAATACATTGGCCCTTTTGTCATGCCTTCATGAGATGAGGGAGGTAACCCTTCAATCAGGTAGCAATATGTACCCTCATAGCACCCACGTTAAGGCATTCCTTCGGGTAATACAATATAAGTATCTGATGTGGAAACAAACGTTAGTTTGCATTCAAATAACAGTCTAACAGTGGATTCCTCATAATCGCATGTATTCAAATTAAAGCTTTTGCAATTAATGAATGATGCATTTGATCTTTCTTTAAGACCACATACTTCATGTTATCCTATTTTTTTAAAGCGATGATGCAAATGCTTATGATCTCCATGTCCAGCGATTACTACACGTTTTATCACAACACAGAAATCAAGGAAACCAATTTCAACTATGTACGGACGGTCAACTTTATCTGATTGGGATTGGTACAGGAAATCTCCCTGTTTGTCCCACTTGGCCAGGTGTATCCGCACCGGTTCGTCTGCTACCAAAACGTTGCCCTTTCCGCTCTGTGTTGGGAAACCGCAGAAATTAACGTTCCTCTTAATCTGCCTTCCTTCTCGGGAGGCGACAGTCCTTTACAGTTTTTTTTAGCTCCACTGGCCAGAGCCCAGCGGGGCTTATGTCATGGTCCTTTGTCTGTCGTGCGTGCGTGCATCTGTGCGTTAACTTTTTCTTTAAACATCTTCTTCTCCTAAACTACTGGTCCAATCCTGATGAAATTTCTCAGGAATGTTCCTAGGGTGAACCTCTTTCAAATTTGTTCAAATTATGCCCCTGGGGTCAAATTTGACCCTGCCCCGGGGGGTCAAAAAATGCAAAATTTGCTTATATAAGGCCTATTTTGTGAAAACTTAAAAAAAAAAATCGTCCATAACCAATTGTCAAAAATCTTAGTGCACATGTACTCAATATCTTTTTTGCCATGCAACAGCTTAAAGACCTCAATCATGTCCCGACGAAAACGACGATATGCTTATGTTGGAATCTTCAAAACTTTTAATCTTTCTGGGTACCGTAAATGTTTCACACAATGGACTAGCTTGGTTGCTCTCTTTTGTACCCGCTCTGTACTTTCAATATCTTTTATAAATCTAGGGTGCCATATCAAGTTTCCATATTCAAGATGCGGTCTTATCAAGCCCTTATAGAGTTTTCTAAATTTTTTGTATTTATGTAATGAAAAGTTCTTTTCACAAGCTCAATCATGCTGTTTGCTTTGTTAATACATTTATTAATATTCTCACTAAATTTCAAGTCAGTAGAAAAAAGTATTCCAAGGTCACAATCTTGGGTATTATTAGGTATTTCTGTTTTATCAGGTCATTCTCCTAACAAGTAAGTCATATTCGGGTTATGTATACCATAATAGAGTACTACATTTCGCAGTATTGCACTTAAATAACCATGTATCACTCCACTGGGAAAGTCTATCAGTATCTCTCTGAATTTGATCATTGTCCAAGGGCACTTCAGTTGAGTTGAACAACTTGGTGTCATCAGCAAACAGTCGGATAGTGCTTTCAATGTAGTGACATCTTATAGTCCTCTACCAAGTTTCTTCAAATGTTGCCCCTGGGGTCAAATTTGACCCTGCCCTGGGGGTCAGAAAATTGAAAATTTGCTTAAATAAGGCCTATTTTGTGAAAACTTTAAAAATCTTAACGTCCATAAACATTGGGTCTAGGGCTACAAAATTTGGTATGTAATGACATCTTATAGACCTCCACCAAGTTTCTTCAAATTATGCCCCTGGGGTCAAATTTGAACTTGCCCCGGGGGGGGGGGGGGGTAAAAAAAATGAAAATTTGCTTATATAAGGCCTATTTTGTGAAAACTTTAAAACCCTTCTCATCCATAACCATTGGGCCTAGGGCTACCAAATGTGGTATGTAGTGACATCTTATAGTCCTCTACCAAGTTTCTTCAAATAATGCCCCTGGGGTCAAATTTGACCCTGCCCCGGGGGGATCAATAAATTGAAAATTTGCTTATATAAGGCCTATTTTGTGCAAACTTTAAAAATCATCTTGTCCATAATTGTATGGCATAGGGCTTCCAAATTTGGTATGTAATGACTTCTAATAGTCCCCTACTAAGTTTGTTCAAATTAAGGCCCTCGGATCAAATTTGACCGTTCCCTATGGGTCACAAAATTGAACATATGCTTATATTGGGCCCATTTTGTGCAAACTTTAAAAATCTTTTTGTCCATAACCATTGGGCCTATTTCTACCAAATTCGGTATTTAGTGACATCTAATATTTCTCTACTAAGTTTGTTCAAATTATGCCCCTGGGGACAAATTTGACCCTGCCCTGGGGGTCACAAAAATGAACATATGCTGAAATGAGGCCTATTTTGTGCAAACTTTAAAAATCTTCTTGTTCATAATTATAGAGCCTAGGGCTGCTAAATTTGGTGTGTAGTGATATCTTATAGTCCTCTATCAAATTTGTTAAATTATTCCCCTGGGCTCAAATTTGACCCTGCCCTGAGGGTCACAAAACTGAACATATGACGTTTACGAGGGGAGATTACTGCGACCGTGTGGCTGTGACCAACAACAACAACAACATCTTGTAAACATGAGATAAAACCCTGTCATTTAGTGCCATTTTAGATCAGATGGTGACTTCTTACAAAGGAATTAAAGTAAGAAAAAGTTTTATGAATGTTTTTCTTATAAACTGAAAAAAGTCGGGTTTTATTTAAATATGTCGAAAGTGAACATATATCCGGATAAAAATATTTCGGATGACATGTTAATTTCATGTCTTTTTTGTAGTATTTAAACCAGTTTAATAATATCTTATTGATTTTAAAAACACAACTTCCATGAACATAATTATTTCAAGAAAAGTCAATATATGATACTGCATGGTAAACTCAACTTTGTATCCAATAGAAGGTGTTTGAATTAATGAAGTGCAATGTTCTAAACTATCGTATATGCTGCTTTTTAATAACTAATCATTCATTGTTCCATTTGTGAATCGTGACTCATGAAATGTGGATATGATTGTCAATTGCTCAACGATCCATATATATTTCTGACCATTTTTTAATTTTCTTAAAATAAGTTATGAATTGATCTTAGAAGTCAAATGTATTACTTAATTAAATACATTTATAAATATAAAGAAATAATCTTTAGATTATCATAATATTCTCAGGCCTGTTGGTCTTAGGGATGTGTGGGTTGTTAATTATATTTTGAGATGATTCTTTACAAAGAAGGATGCTACTATTGTATTTGTTATAAATGTGTGAAAGGCTCTAAGAAGGAACCAGAGATTATTAACCCTTTACCAAACACTAACAGGATTTTACGGGTTTGTAGCTGACAACTTTATAAATAATTGTGATTTAAGGAGAAATTGCTCGAGATGAGCAATTTCTCCTTTAAACACTATTATTTCTATCCTACCTGATCATTTCCTTTTTGATCTTCAGCATCTAAAAATATGTGAAATAGAAAGAACGACAATATCTTTTGGAGAGATAAATGTACCTACGTTATACGCAAAGGACCTGTGCAACAATTCCCGGGCTTTTTAGTCTGTTTAGTTAACACGGTAGTAACTTTTTCCATATATAAAAAAGCTCACCCTTCCAACTTTTAAGCGCCCAGTGGGACGAGGGATAGAAAGAGAAAGTCACATGCTTGAGTACATTTCAACCCATGCGCATTGCACGTTTTTTTTTCGCATAAAAAACAGTGGAGCGATACAGGGCCATCATGGCCCTCATGTTTAATTTAGTACTGAAACAAATGTCCGGTAAAAGAGATTTCGAACACCGAAATGGTTATTGGTCGCAAAGATGTGGACTTGTCGAACTTTCGTAGTATTGGTTACTGGTTTCCTAATCAGACGATGACCCTTTGGCGTCACCGAATTCACCAATTAAGACACATGCGCAATCGCCTGGCTTAAGAATGGAGACCCAAACACTAATATAAATCAAGTTACATCTGAGCAACCGCACCACTAATGAGAACATAAGCAAGTGACTCAACAAAAACATTGGCGAGTGATCTCCCATAATAGTTTACATTGGTAACGTATTGTTGGACGACAAATCAAGGGGTGAACAGAAGACTGTTGTAACTCATATTGAATAACGGAGGAGATACGACAGTTTTCCGTTCAGCCCTCGTCGCGTAACATCAGGGTCCCACGTTTTGTGCCAGCTGTAAATATATATGGAAATAATTCAGCCAGTTTGAGACCAGAGCCTTGGCTTCTTCCCCCTCTTTTGGCCAACCAGGACGTCCTACAACTCTTCTGAGGTGAGAAGCAATGTATATAATTGACGAATAAACAAGGGGTTGACCTATGAGTTATGTATAAAGATGTAATAAAGTTTCTTTCACAAGTATAACACAAATCATTCTAAGATATTACCATTTGTTATGACCAATCGGGATATGTCACTGAAAAGTTGTTTGTTTGTAAGATATTCATGTAATAGCGTTTATGATCAAACGCGCTTTGTGTGAATGAAATATAATTGAGTCTCGCTCAATAAAAACGGGGCATTAATGCATTTGCGTTAAGTGTCGTCCCATTTAGCCTGTGCAATCAGGGACATTTTTACGCCTTAAATGATTTCGCAAAAAAGAGGCTTACTTTAAAGGGACATTTTCACGTTTTGATAAATTGACAAAATAATAAACATGTTTCAGATTTGCAAATTTTTGTTTTAGTTATGATATGTATGAGGAAACAGTAATACTGAACATTTGTGGTTGCTCTAAAATATCCATTACATGCATCTTTTGATGATTTAAAAACCTGAAAATTATAAAGCGTTGCAACGCGAAACAATTGAATAATTTGAAAAGTTCTGTTATTATCGTAATATTTTGTAACAAGGATTGTTTATATTAGGAATTAAAAAATAAAAGCTTAAAGTGAGGTCCCTGATTAGCCTGTGCAGACTTTCCAGGTTTAATCTGCGATGACACTGCGCACGTGCATTAAGCCCCTTTTTTCCCAGAGCGAGGCTCTACCGGTATTCTTTACTCGATAGACTTTGTACGAACGTAGTGTAGTCTTCTTGATTTACCCCAGATGCATCACATGCTATCGACTGTACAAAACTATCTATACGGTTCACAATTACTTAAATCGTGTTTTTGGACCTAGTTCAATGTGATGTTATGTTTGGACCTAGTTCAATGTGATGTTATGTTTTTAAGTCGGAAAGATGTCATTTGGTAACCGTAATGATATATGTGCATTGTTGTGATATTTGCCGACTGGTATTTCGCGTGTACGAATAATATGAGAAATCCTTAGCAATGACCTCTTCACATGTTCATTAAAATGTATCTTAATCTCAAAGAAAGGCATTCCGGAAATCTATAACGACCCAACTGAATGCTATTCGTCAATCCATCGCGGTCACCGCGGTCACCGCCCTCTGTGTGCCATATAACCTATATTAGCGCAATCTCGTTTATTTCACGTTTCAAGACTGATTAATAAATGGCGTCACGGACGTGTTATTTGGACCCAACTGAGAATTCAATCTCTAGATAATTACACGATGTTGGACTACTATCCCCTCTTTTCAGATGGTTTTCCATTTTACAATCTATGACGAAGTCAATGATCTTGGTAGGGGTGGGTGGGGAGGGGTTGCGTAAGGTTGTATCACACCTGGCCAAATGAGTACACGTCATTTGTTCCTGTTCATATTCACAAATCATGTATATGCCTCCATTTACAGATTGGTTTGCAGTCCATATGTTCCCCAGCACGGCTCTGTTTCTCTGCAGTTCTCATGGTGGGTGCTAAATCAGACTAATTTTATATGCCTTCTTAAGTTTCGCCTTTTGTAACAGTGGCCTTGTATGACTACAAAGTAAATGTATTAATGAATAATTACCATTCAGGTAAATGGTCTAATTAATGCAATATGTTCTAAAAATATATCTGCATTCTATCCTTAACTTCAATCGTACACACACAATTGTACATGTATAGGACCGTTTACCTGTGGGAAAATACGTAAACTTTACTATCATTATCAGCGTGCTTAGCGGTCAGAAACTTTAAAGACATACTGTAGACTATGATGGAATTTCTTTTTAAACTATCGACGAATGGGAGTCGTAGCTGTCAGTTACTGTGTCGTATAGGTATCTATCACCTTTCATAAATGTATTGAAAACATTATCAGTAACTTAAAGTGTCGAAAGAGTAGGTGCTATAGAATTTTAACATTATTGTTCTCACTGTTTGTGTCCCATGTGGTCTTCTAAGAAAACTCAATAAATATATCATGCGACGTCTGAAACAGATCAAACAGGAGATTCTTATGGATCATCTCGGAGTCCTGTTGAAGGATTGCCTTCCCCGCATCGCTCTTTTGGTTCAGCTGAAATCAAAAGAGCGATGCGGGGAATGTCTGGTTCCCTGCCTCTTTAACTGCGTAGTGAAAAGGGATGGAGCCCAGACTATACGGGGAAGGCAATGCTTGAACAGGACTCCCAGATGATCCATAAGATCACTTTATCACGCAAAAGATAGAAGGGCTATTCATTGAAATATTTTAAACACATGTATAAATATATTGTTTTCAAAAATCAAAAAAGTTTACAATATGTACTGGTTCCTGGTCTTTGACCGAAATAAATACATATAACATTATCTTGTAATGGTACCTGGACTTTGACCGATATAAATACAAATAAAATGTATCTTGTGTATGGTATTATACACCTACCTCATGCTAACCATCTAAGGTTCGAAACAGACTAACTACTTCTTCAGAATGAAAAATAGCTGTCGATATTTTATTTTAAATATTGTTCTACTCAATGACATGGATGTGTCGAAAAGTGATGTCCGTTACATTTATTATAACTGCTAGATTACCAAAAATGTATCTTAAGGTAGCGCACCTCTAATGATTTCCCGCGATTTATTTTACGATCATTGCCGATCTTAAATGATCGGTTATTTCCGAGAGATGCATTTTATTTTTTTCAAACTTTGAAATGTGTTTACCTAATTCATTTAGAATACATTATTTTCACTATAAATATTGACTTTGATCCAATTATCATCTGAAAAATACGATTTCGCGATTACTTCAAAGATAGATGAGCCTTTTTACCTGTTTACTTATGGATATCTAATTTAAGATTGGACTGTTGTGAAATTGTCGTGGCCGAGTGGTTAAGGCGATGCACTAGAAATCTTTTGGGATCTTCCAGCGCAGGTTCGAATAATGCCGACATCGCATACTTTTTGCGACGCGTTTTATTTCTTTTCTAACGTAATTTGATTTAATATAGCATATACGCTATGTTTATTGTTAAATATGTTGAAACTTTTAAGAACATCCTTCAATTTTTAAAATTAAAACAACGTTATGGCTAAAATGGGTAAATTACTGCTGAAAATACGAATGATGCATGCTGCATTTTTATTTTTATTTCAAAAAGTAAACGGTAAATCTGTCTATTTCTTGGTATTTTTGCTGTATATAGTGTTTCTAAAAAAATAAGTTTAAAATATAACTTAAATGATACTATTTCGAATTTTATGACACTTTGTTTTTAACCGACCCAATTTTTACTTGGCTGAAATCAATTACTTTTCATGGCGCTATTCCATAGATAAAAAATTGTAAAAAATAAATGTCTGTAAAAGAATACTTATTTCATCTTGTTTAAACTTTAAACACCTTTACTGCATCTGTACACACCAACTGCATGCCCATATTTGGAAATCTGAATGAATTATGGAACTTTTATATACCCCAGAGGTTAAAATAAACTGGACAAAAGCCGAGCGTGAGTGTGGTTTTGAAAAAATCGGTATATTTTTTTTAAAAGCATGGAAAACCTACCTACTAATTTGCATGTAGTTCAGTGAAATGATGCTGATTAGGAAATTTTTTTATTAAATTATATTTGGATATGTGCCCATTAGGGGTGCGCTACCTTAAGCGTATCGTGAAGCTACTAAAGTTTATCCGAAAAAAAGTTGATCGTAACATTTTTTATTTAATTCATATTTAATAAGTTGCGCTCGAAGTCTTGCGCAATACATGAAAAAAAAAACACGTTTGTTGTTGTTGTTTTTGTGTTTATAATCTGCTTACGTAATTCATTACACGTTAAGATTCCTGTAACTCAGTCTGCAAGGGTGGGGGCTCTCGTAGTATTTTACTTACGCGAATAATACGATACGGGTTGACTCTACCTCCGGTAGAAGATCGCAGGACTACAAACCTAGGATCTTGTGTTAAGGTTTGTTATCACAGGAGCAGATTCCCCACACGGTCGACATGCGCACATTTCCGTGTCATTCTACTCAATCGAGTTTCAGGGAGTTATTGCCCTTTCAATAATACCTCGTTTCCACACAACAAACACATATTGACAAAGCGCACAATGGGGTAGCATATATCAGTTTCACTCTTGTTCTCCTCTACAGTATGAGGACAAAGAGCATATCATCAATACGTGGATTGTAGTTAAGTGTGTTTCCATTTCGGATCAAGTTCCTCCAGTATCAGAAGAGCATAGTTCTTGAAAACTGGCGTAAATGTGCGTAAATTGTCGTACCAGAGTAGCCTGTGCATACCACACATACTAATCAGGGACGACATCTTATGTTATGGTATTTTTCGTTGAAAGAGTCCCTTCATACCTTAAAGGGATCTTTTCACGGTTTGGTAAATTGACAAAATTGAAAAAAGTTGTTTCAGATTCGCACATTTTCGTTTTAGTTATGATATTTGTGAGGTAACAGTATTACTGAACATTTACCACAGTCCAATACAGCCAGTATATGTATCTTTTGACGATTTGAAAACCTAAAAATTATAAAGCGTTGCAACGCGAAACGATTGAATAATTTGGAGAGATCTGTTGTTGTCGTTTAAATTAACGAAACTACGAAGATTGCTTATATAAGGTATAAAATACTTTCACCGTGAATACCCGGCGGAAGAGCCGAGAGGGCTAGTGCGTTTTTACTTCAGACTAACTCCAGGACTCCGGGGGTCACTGGTTCGAGCCTTGATACCGGCTACTTTTTTCCTTTTTTTAATTTTATTTTTGATTTTTTTACTGGAGCTTTTAAGATCCAATGTTTACATTTATCAATATAAAGCATTTAATGAAAAACTTCAAAATATGCCAAAATCTGTGTAAAGGCCCCTTTAAATCCAGTAAAGGCGGAAAGTGCCGTCCCATATAAGCCTGTGCAGACTGCACTACGCACATACATTAATCCCAGTTTTCACAGAATAAGGCTAAATGGCTGAACACTACAGAGATCGCTATAATGCTCAATATTTAAAGTAATTATTTAGTTCAATAGATCGATCACTGCATACAGAAAAAACGTGTAGTCTGACAAAATACACCAATATCATTTCATAATACTCTCGTACAGACAAAACTAGTTTGAAACAGCACTATCTTATAAATAATTAATTTGTATTATGTGGTATTCCCAATAGCTGTTCTGAAGGTAAGGTATCATCAATATATCAACGTGTTTTCATCGGCGCTACATTCAGTCTGCTGGCTATCTCGTTCTGAAATAGAAAGATATTGAGATAAGTTGGTTAATATTTAAATAGCGCTACGTTTTTGTGCGTACATTGAGCGAGATAAAAAATAAAATAAGGGCAATATCTCTAAAAATTGGAAAACAAGTAATGCTTCTTGGTCATTTCACATCTTAATAAGATCGACCTACCTATGAAGTTAAATGTTGATATCTCTATTGGTTTTCAAGATATGCTCCAATCAAAACTTGAATAAAAAAATGCAATATGTCTAAAAATATGGAGACAAGAGTTATAGTTCTTGTGCACTACACATACCCATAATGAGGTATGTCTTCCTATTAATCTTTAAGTTGAAACCCCGGTTAGTTTTCAAGGCTGCTACGGAAAAATGTAAGAACAAAAAACACAGGACAGTTACTCAAACAGGGGAGCAAGTGTAATAGTTATGGTTCTTGTGAATTGCACATTCCCCAAAGAAGATTTTAATGGACTTTCAAGTAGATACATCTGTTAGATTTTGATAAAAGCTTCAGAAAAATGTAAGTACACAAAGAAATTAATAACAATACCTTAGGGACCATAATTCCAAAGTACCTGATGTGATTCGGGTGGCAATTGAACCTGCCCTCCACTTTATGCAAATAAACATTTTTAGCAAGTTACCAAAGTATTGTATGTTAAACCAGAGCGATCATTGACGCATTATTTTTTCTTTCCAGTTATCCTATATGCGTGTTGAGTCGTTGGTAATTTTCATAAAGTGGTTACATCACAGATATTTTATAAATATATGACTATAAATCATTATAACATCATTATTAACATTTGGTCTTTATATTTGTTTTTTTTATTTCAAATGTTTATCGTCTGTAATAATAATAACTAATCAAATGTCTTGATAGTGTCAAACTGCCATCTTGAAAATGTTTTCTTGTTGAGCCGTGCATTCTGATTGGGTATTCCAATTTCAAGATTTGCATACCTTAAAACTTACCTTGCAGAGTAGGTTAATTTGTTGTGAAAAATGTCAACCGACGATGTCGTATGGAAAATACTCATAAATAAACGATTTTGTGTTACTTAAGAACACTATATGAACAATTTATAACCGAGGAAATATTTTATAAGAGCTATGATGACTTACAATATCAACCTATTTTGTCGCCTTTTTGATCAGCAAAACGATGGTGACCTGGTCAAAACTTTTTCCGTAACGACTGCAAACTGTGGAAAATTTCTATCACGTAATTATGCGATCTCTATAACCATGACTCTAAAAGAACCAACGACTCAACAAGAAACTACCATATATAATGCGTTATATCACAAAAGTGACCTTAACACAAACATAATCTCTATACACTTACAGCATTTTGTATCTGGTTAGGGTGGTACAGAATGCCGCCTTGTTTGTCGCACTTGGCCATGTGGATCCGTTCCGGGTCGCCTGCTATTAACACGGGATCCTCTCCGCTCTGTAGTGAAGGAAATACACTTTTCACCATTCAATGTACATATCAATCCCACCCATACCCCTTCCCTCCCCCGTGAATCAATTAGAAGGAGGAGAACCCCCAACCCTCCCGCATCCCCCGATTGCAGGAGGGGGGCACCTACCCACTTCACCACTTATTTGCTCAATAGCAATCCTTGATGGGAAATTTCGCACCCCCCCTTCAAAACCCTGGGTTTGGGCCTGCGACCTTATTACAAAAAATCACTAAAACTAAATTTCCTAAACACAAACATCCTGGCCATTTTGTCGACTGGCCAAATAACTGCGGAATGTCAATCAATTGCTGTAACCATTTCGTGTGTTCGATACAACCCATATTAGCACAATCTGTCTCCTGTCACGCTCCATGTCTGATTTATTACTCACGCCGCAGAAGCGTTATTTGGACCCCACTGAGAATTTAATCTTCAGATAAACCCAAAATTTTCGCTAATGGCAATCTTCCACTTATGAAACATTGACTTTTTTCGTCGGCTTGTACAATGCAAGACCACATAAGACACAATTTGATAATGCTTACATGTTTGCTTGCACATGTTTCATACCGGTTTTTCCACTTAGGAAAAATTGACTTTTTTTCTTCGGCTTGTCCAATGTCAAACCACATAAGACAAAGTTTGATAATGCTTACATGTTTGCTTGTACATGTTTCATACCGGTAACCAATTTATTAGCGTTTTTTTTTTCATATTATCGCGCGAACTATCTTTCATTAACGCTTAACCATAATCGTTTAAGCATGCTTTGCTTGAGTGTATATTTATCCCCATGCTTTTCGGAAAAGCTTGGGGATTATGTGGTTATCTCCGCCGTCTGTCCGCCCGTCCGTTCTGGCCACTATCTCCTCCTACACAATAAGCACTAGAACCTTGAAACTAACACACATGGTAGCTATGAGCAAATGTGCGACAGTGCACTATTTGGAATTTGGATCTGAACCCTGGGTCAAAAGTTATGGGGTTTGGGGTGGGGCCGGGTCAAAGATTTTCACTAATTTTACTAACAACATGCGGCGTGGGGATACGCGTCGGCCTCTGTCGCGCCATTTCTAGTTGTGTATGCGTTTATTGTCTCAATAGCCTGTTTTCACGAAGCCGCTGAGGCAAGCACATTTCGTTTTATCATATTTGCTAAAACGTTAGGTCGTTGTTCACTTCAAAACTTCATTCTATAGTCGTCTGGTTATGGAAAAATTCAACATATTGAGAGTGGTATTCTTCATTTATATATAACTTTCTAACGCAACTTTCTGCTTACCTCTATTCGATATTATGTGCATAGAATATTTATTTACTACAGTTAAACATTTCAAGCCGTTATCTTAATGGCAGTTTTCAATCACTGGTCAGCAACGGGAAGTCGGTCACTGAAAGATCCAATACACATATCCGGGAAACATCTGAACACTTGTGGGAAGCGACACGTTTACTGCGGAAACCTGTCACCTAAACCCGACGCAATGCCGATACGGATGTAATAATTCGTTAATGGCGTCAAAGTGTATGTCAGACACATTTCCGGAGTCACGTTGTACACGGCGTTGCACTGATTTAGTGCTTTAATGATTGCCGCGAAACTGCTATCGTTTATCTGGAGTCAGGTGATCGTTGCTGGTATTTATGTATGTTACTTTGATACACAGATGGAATTGGACCAAATTCATTTCCCGAAATACGGACATGTGTCCGTTTGTGTATAGCTTAACGCGCAAATATTAAACTTACGTCACTAATATGTTGTAAGTAATTCATGTTATTTATATTTGTGAAAATAAATTTATGATACCCATTATTTCAATTATTATGTATATTAGGCAGAAATACATTTCAATAATTTGCATCAATTAATGAAATTCTCCATATTATTCCGTTTTTGTATCAATCCAACCCGGTGATTTCAAAAACTGTCTTGAGTTCAATCCAAGTGGTTGAATCGACCCCGGGACCTGTCGACAGACAATATACATGTATCCACTACGCCGACGTGACCACTTACATTCTTATCATGTAGTAATTGCATATTCATAGCTATGTTGCCAACGAGGCATGTTTGCACGATGCTAGTACAAACTCCGCAGCATAGAAGCAACGCTGAGGCGGTTGCATCGGCACACAAAACAAATAATACTTGAGCCGCGCTTAACCGGGCTTTATGCATGTCCGTCAAGTATTTCCCAGATTCGCCTGTACAGTCCGTACGGGGTAATCAGGTACAACTCTTACCGCTTTTATGGAATTCATAGTTTATAGGAAGTATTTTCATAATTCTAATCTAGTCTAGGCGGAGAGTATCGTCCATGACTAGCCTGTGCTGACTGCAAATGTGTCTTGTTATGAGAAAACTGGGCATAATGCATGTGCGCAAAGTGTCGTCCCAGATTAGCCTGTGCAGTCCGCACAGGCTAATCAGGAACGACACTTTCCACTTACACTAGATTTTTGGTAAAAAGGGACTTCCTTTAAACGAAAAATACAATTAAAGCGGAAAGTGTCCTTTTTGATTAGCCTGTGCGGACTACACAGGCTTATCTGGGACGACACTTTACGCAAATACATTAAGCCCAGTTTTCTCAGAACGCGGCTCATATGGGACGACACTTCACACACGTGCCACGCATTTAGCCCGGGTTTTCCCAGAAACCGGCTCAAATGAGTTCACACATTACCTAACAATAATGATATCGGAAAATTGTATTGCGGGGTAAATTTGAGGAACTATGCTGATGTACTTTTAATATTTGATGAGTTTATGTTAATACGAGATTGAAATCTTCAAATACAAGTTTATATAGGCGATATGGTATAACTTTTTATGAGGATGCAAGAGAAGGCTGTCTTCTGACCCTTTACTTCTTAAAGTCGCATCTTATAAACACCACTGCTCCATTATTTCAAGTCCACAAGTAGTTTACACAAATATGCCCCCAAAAATTCGTTTCTTATGAACAATTTTCCAATCAAAATAAATAAAAGCATTAAAATCCGTCGAATAAAAAATGATTTTATAATTACTATTATTAATTATACATGTACTTATAGTATAGTTCTGTACACGCAATAACGCATGAGAGCTCTGACGTCAATTGAGTAAGTAATTTGCGTTTGTATCAATGGTACAGTTACGTACATATCCCAGTCATACCTAATGAGACATTACAATCATTATAAGTATGAAATATCATTTTGAAGGGCTCCTCTAAACACACGAAACAAAAAAGAAATACCTACCATGGGCAGACTCCGACAGTGTTGTATCAATTCACCGAGTCTATCTTCAAACCCGTCCTCGAACGCCGCTGGGTTGATTGCGACAAAACACTGGCCCTGTGTGACAGATGTTTAAGTATTAAAGGGAAATTACATTTCGATATACACTTTTATTGTAGCAGAAACAGACAGCTGTGACGCCATCAACATACACTGCTCAGTACTGGCTGTCCAGTTGACACAGTGGATGATAGATGCGCTTCTTAACAAGGCGACTTATATCTCCGTTTCCGGAAGCATGTGACTTTCCTTGATGGTCACAATACCAGACAGGTAGGGTTTTCTCCGGTACTCCGGCCTCCCTATCATTCAAAATTCATCTCACATTCGCGAGTCTATTAAGTAAATTCGGTTGGAGTGCTGGGACACAATCCGGGTCCACACATAATGCAGCCTCAGGCGTGGAAGGAGATGCACACGCCAAACAGCACTTTAAATCTTCGGATAATCATTCAGTTATGTTTCTAACAATTTAACAATTCAGTTATGTTTC
Source organism: Dreissena polymorpha (assembly GCF_020536995.1). NCBI lineage: Eukaryota > Metazoa > Mollusca > Bivalvia > Myida > Dreissenidae > Dreissena > Dreissena polymorpha. Next base: position 687,039 of record NW_026273317.1, on the reverse strand, counting down.
TAGCAATTCAGCTGGGCTTCTTACCAGATTCGCCTCCGTGAGCGGCTTCTCCTCCTTCCACTTCCGGACGTGGTGCCCGTACAGAGAGCCGCTCATGATGCCGCAGAATATCTCCACCATCATGCCAAGCCCGTACCCCTTGTAGCCAGCTACAAATGATAGGTTTTGAGAGTAATAATTTCACTTATAAACTTATCGTGTTATTGCATACCGAAAACATAAACTGGGACAGTCACGTGTGTTTATGAAAGGGCCAGCCCGCCTCCATGTTGTTCCTATTATTAATTTTGTTTGTTAAAAATGTTAAAGATGATGCCATCAAAAAATTTGGCTTAGCAAAAAAAGAGAGAAAAACACAACAACAAATTTATTATAGGGTATTATGGATCCTGCGGGAACATTATAAAAATATTTTTATTTCATTTTAGTGACCCTATAGTACACATTTTAAAATATTAACCCATACAATTGACTGCAGGTTAGCATTAAGTAAAAATGTAGTTATCCACAAGCCCCGTACACGTTTCTTCCGTTCCGCCCAAGGGGCACAGCCCTGTCGCCTTCTTGGGGTCAGTCGTCGCCCTTCCCTCGGCGTCCAGAGCCCATCCTTCAGGTATAGGCTTCTCGACCCGGTCTGCTAATTCGACCTGAAAAGAAAATTAACCACGTCATCAAACCGATCGATTACATCGATGCTAGACACTGTCAAAATATCTGCATTGTATTTGTAATAAAACTTTTCTGTATGAACTTAGTTAGGAATTATTAAAAATGAGTGAGTTCAATTTATTTGACTGCAACCAAAATAGCTGACTAGTAACACTTCGACAGGATTACAACTATGATAACTCGCCCTTGGGTCGGACGGGTTAACGGTATGATAAGAACGAAATTTGTGATAAAAACTGGGACTAAGCTTGTGCATGCTTTAAGTATGATATCATATGAGTATATCTTTCAATTAATTATTTGATTCCCAGATTAGGTTAATTGAAAAATAGTTGATTAACAATACCCACTGAATTCGCCAATGAGTCTAACACATTCGCCCGTAACATGTACACATATTTGTATTTAGAATTTACTTCGTTATCAATTCCCTATATTTATATAAATGCAAATTTCCCAGTAACAGCCCTGTGTTGAATTATAAGTTAATAACTTTGTAAACATGTCGACGAAAATAAAAAGAGGACACATGTTAACTGTGAAATTTGCATTTTTTTCAAACGGACATACATTATTGCGAATATATGTTCCCCTTGTTGGAGGGCATAAAATGTCGTTCAGGTTTGGGAAATAATTTTGCATGACAAACCACAAACAGAACTCATTGACCATCATTAAAATGCCCAATCATCGACGAACACAAATCCGTAAGCAACAAAAAGACCATTTCAGCAACGTGTTTGAAAACACTGATGTTCGGTATATCCTGACGACCGGCTATTTTTAGTACACGTATATTTCGATGTTACACGTTAAAAAAAGAACAAATATTGTAAAATATTTAAAAAATGCTTAATAAATATGGCCCCTCTATTTCTTTTCTTAACGCAACTTAGTTGATAAATAGATATAGCAAACCATGAACAACACCGTTTTATTCTTTTGGAAAGTAACTGTGGCCATATCAAATACGAAGCAAATAGCATCTTTACTTACGTTTTTATCTGACGCATGTGCACTTGTCATAGCAATATCGAGCACAAAGTGGATATACCAAACGTAGTTTCAGGAGTGTTTCATGACAGAAACACAGATACTAGCCATAATATTTTTACGAATGTTCTGTATGACGGCCATCTTGACTTACTTTTCCAAATGCAACTGATGTAGTGGCCATATCCAGTACAAAGCTGTCGCCATCTTTAGCCGGAGCCGCCACACAAATAGGGTTCGTTCCAAGAACTGCCTGTCAGTGAGAGCACAAGTGGTTAGCGTGTTGCTATGATAATAATTAGTGAAAACATCATTTTGAATGAAAAATAGTAAAATTATAACGAAAAATCAACTTCTCTGAAAAATAAATTGTCACTGTCAAATCTATATATATACAAGGTATTCAACTCAAAATGAACCGAAAATAGGGTGCAATGCTTTGAACAGCCATTACTTCATCAAGTGTGCAGCGATTTCCATGAACTCGGTCTTATTTAAACGTAGAAATGAATTTCCTTTCTGAACATGTACATATCTTGCAATATTTTTACAATTGCTGAATCAAATTTTAAGAAATCACACGATACACAACTCGCGTGACCTACTAGTCGACGGTCTGACCCGATCCAACTAATTCTTTTAAAGAGAAAAGAGTTATTATCATAGTCACACGCTAACTACCTTTCGAACTCATCCAAGATATCATTAGAACAAATGTTTTGACAATGTTTCACAAATGTTTTGACAATGTTTCATGAAAATAGGACAATACATGTGACTTATAGAGTGTTAACAGTGTTTTACTATAGCCGATATAAGGAAAAATGACCCGCCCACTGGCAAGCAGGTTTTTCAACCAACTGGAACTAATTTCGAACTCGTCCAAGATATCATTGGGACAGATCTGCGGACCAAGTTTCACGAAGATCGGACACTTAATGTGGCCTCTTGAGTGTTAACAAGGCAAATGTTGACGACGCACCATAGCACGTTGTGCTCATAAGAGCTAAAAAGTGAAATAGGTCATAATAACCAGTGTCGAAAAAGACTATCATTCTAACACCAAAGGAAAATTCACAAATAAGAATTGGGATTATGCTTATTAATCCAATACCTCTTTGCCTCGTGTCGGGTACATCAGAGGTGACGTGTTGGTAAACGCCATTCCCTGAAAAATATAACAGACACAGAGAAAATGTATGTGCACGTAAATGTGACGTGGTGATAGATGGGCATACATTAAATCAATCTCAACAGTACATTTTAGGCTGTTTGTGAACACGCCTTACAATCAATCAACATCACCGGAAGTGTTATGTATAACTGTGATGTCGAAAAGTAATGTCGAAGAGCCATGTATGTCTGAAGAGCAATGTATGTCTTCAGCATCACTATATTTGGGGTGCAATATTTACTATACTCCTCAACTGCCTGTGATGTTCATTCAGTGGGCTGTGCTATCTATATAATGTGCGCGAACATTTTTATTATGTCCCCCACTATAGTAGTGGGGGACATATTGTTTTTGCCCTGTCTGTTGGTCTGTTGGTTGGTTGGTCTGTTGGTTTGCGCCAACTTTAACATTTGCAATAACTTTTGCAATATTGAAGATAGCAACTTGATATTTGGCATGCATATGTATCTCATGGAGCTGCACATTTTGAGTGGTGAAAGGTCAAGGTCAAGGTCATCATTTAAGGTCAAAGGTCAAATATATGGGTCAAAATCGCTCATTTAATGTACACTTTTGCAATATTTCAATATTCAAGATAGCAACTTGATATTTGGCATGCATGTGTATTTCATGGAGCTGCACATTTTGAGTGGTGAAAGGTCAAGGCCAAAGTCATCCTTCAAGGTCAGAGGTCAAATATATGTGGCCAAAATCGCTCATTTGATGAGTACTTGTGCAATATTGAAGATAGCAACTTGATATTTGGCATGCATGTGTATCTCATGGTGCTGCACATTTTGAATTGTGAAAGGTCAAGGTCAACCTTCAATGTCAAATAGATTGGTCAAAATTGCTCATGTAATGTCACTTCTGCAATATTGAAGCTAGCAATTTTATATTTGACATGCATGTGTATCTTATGGAGCTGCACATTTTGAGTGGTGAAGGGTCAAGGTCATCCTTCAAGGTCAAACGTCATATACGGGGACATAGTGTTTCACAAACACATCTTGTTACAAAGTATGCTGTATTCAAGATGCATGTATATCATAGAGTGTACCACTGAAGTTGTATCGAGCCTACTGATCGCTGTTTGGACATAAGAAGGATGTTGCATTAGACGTTCATATATACCAGGAAATCATAGAAAATAAATACAACAGTTTATTGGGTCCAGTGAAATGTATAAAGGAAGAAATTAGCAAAAAATGCACGTGGACAAGTACACCACGCTGGTATTTCATAACCCCTATATTATTCCTCACCATGATGCCATGTTCAATACCCTCGTGTTATGCCTTACCAATATGCCATGTTCATCACCCTTGTGTAATGCCTTACCACCATGTCATGTTCCTCATCCCTGAGTTATGCCTTACCACCATGCCATGTTCCTCACCCCTGTGTTATGCCTTACCACCATGCCGTGTTTTTAAACCCTGAGTTATGCCTTATCACCATGCATTGTTCCTCACCCCTGAGTTATGCCTTACCACCATGCCATGTTCCTAACCCCGGAGTTATGCCTTACCACCATGCCGTGTTCCACTCCCTCGTGATATGCCTTACCACCATGCCATGTTTCACACCCCTGTGTTATGCCTTACCACCATGCCGTGTTCCACACCCTCATGTTATGCCTTACCACCATGCCATGTTTCACACCCCTGTGTTATGCCTTACCACCATGCCGTGTTCCAAAGCCCGCAGTCCATACCAGCCCGCGATTCCGAAATGATTGGAGTCTGAAATTAGTCAGGAGCCTTAGTAATAGCGTTATCATAACAACGGTTCTCTTCAACACTATAAGTCATGCCATTTTCATCACAATTTTGGTCAATGATGGTGATGTTGATGATGATCATCATCATCATCATTATCATCATCATCATCATCATCGTTGTCATCAACACCATCTTCACTCTCATATCATTGTCATTATCACTATTTTCGTGTCATGCCTTACGTCTAGCGGACACCCAGCCGATTCCTGCCGTCTTTGCCTTCTCTATAGCCAGATCTGTACAGAATCGTCCCACCACAGGACCTGGATACAGAAATACAACATAAATCATATCACTTATACAATGCATCATTAACATAAATAATATGTTGTTTTTTTGGAAAGGGCTATAAGCTGTGCTGTATCGTGAAAATGTGAACGACGAAAAATAAAGATCTTGATGTGCGTCATCAAACGGTATTGAACAAGTAAAAGTCGGAGTTAGTCCCTACACAATTATGTGCGTTCTATGACATTTAGTCAATTACAGTTCTTAACGAGCTTCATACACACGATTCTGACATGAAGACCGCTTTTCTATCGCAAATTACAAAGAAAATGAATAATTGTTCAAGTACATAGAAACAAAGAGAAAAGCTGTCGAGACTCTGAACGGGATAAAATAAAACATAATTCGCAGGATAATTGCAAGGAAATAAATAAGATGGGTCAAGTAAGACCGAAAAAGTTCACCATTATCATTCTTTATCGACTTATATACAACACTTTTTCGTCCAGATGATTTGATATTCAACTACCCGATTGTTGTTTGTATTTGTATTAGTCGATAGAGAGTGCTTAATAAAAAAAGTTATAACATTAAGTAACTTCCAGGATATCATTCAGTGGATAAATATCCTAAATGTACATACTGATTTCGTTGTCATGAGTTTTATATCTTGAAGATAATATCTTCAGCATATATACTGAATATAACCTAAACAATGTCGCCATCAAACAAATCTATCATTGTCGATTGTGCAATGTATCACGATTATGTCGATAGGATACAGATAACGTTTTAATATTAATTAATTTATCAAGGAAATTAAAGCATTGGTTAGCTTATTGTATAAATTTTGAAAGCCTTAACAAGAGTACCCCATGTTTGAATCTTACAACATATGTAAAAAAAATCATTGTCAGTGCCATATTGACAAAGATAAAGTATATGTATAAAGTTTTATTTTTAAGTTAAGATTGTAATGTCAATATTGTAAGCGCATTGTAATTTATACCTAGCACGTTGTTTCCATCCACGAGAGCTGTAGCAACCGTCTCCTTGACAACGGTGGGCGAGCCACGTGTTGCTGTAAGTCCGGAAGTCACGTCTTGTATATACATATCTGTAAGATACGCTTAGTGCATCATGGAATATCGAATGTCGTCCTTTCAGACGAGTACACGACAATACATGCGATGCACAACATCACGCGAATGACGACATTTCACCAAAAGGTGCGCCAATGTATACAGAAATATGATATAGGAACATATAAAAACACCGTTTCATACTTATTTATCATACGCAGTTGATAACTATTTCTAAAATACTAAAACTGTAAGTTATTTAAATAAAACGGCACACATTTACCATCACAACACACTATAGGTGCTGATAAAAAGAATATATATATGAATATCCACAAAACCTCACATAAACAGTTTATAACATGTCGCGGCATATTCCCTATATATCTTTAGCATGGGTAATTTTTATCGATGCATCGACCCAAATCGAAGAGGTGTTCTAAAGGCAGTTTCCTACCTTTTATAATGGGCTGCTCACTTTTTAAAGATGTAAAGCGACAAGCATCGTAGAACATGAACACGTCGGTTAAAGAAAACCCGAAATGCTACCGCTTTAAAGCGTTAAAACGTCGTTACCAAGGCGATTAAGGCCATGGCTGTAATGTCCTCTGTAGTCTGCAGAAACCAGGAGGTCCGCCAACACGCCGGCGTCGTCGTCGGTCTCTATGCCGGCGGCCCGCATGCAACGAACGACGAATGCGTGGAATTCCGGAAGCGTCACTAAGGCGCCTTCCATTCTGATTATAAGGGGATGCAGTGTTTTGAACTTTAGAGCTGAGCATATTTTTTATGTATGACACTGAGCCTGGCTCCTTGCGACTATACGGTTGACATGACGCTGAGCCTGGCGCCTTGCGATTATACGGTTGACTCAAATACTTTTTAAAGTGACTTGTTCACATTTTGGTACCATGCCATTTTTTACAATTATTGGCAAATATTCAAAAAGTATGTAAATTATGTTTAAACGAGCGAAATAACACTACTGACTATGAAAATTGGTATACATATTAGTTCATTAATAGATTATCGTCATTCGGAATCTGTAAAACAAAGTTATTATAACGCTTTTCCTCGATAATTTGGAACAAAACGACTACTTTGGTTTTTGTTTAACATCAAAACCTGCGTGGCGTAGAGATAGCGCGATTGAATATACTTCCAGAGGTCACCAGTTCGAATCCGGAAAACCGCAATACTTTTTTATCAACTTTTTTTTCTCTCTGTTATAATAAGCTAAGACTATTCAAAACAAAATATATTTGCTAGCAAACATATTTAACATTTGTAAAAAATACGAAAATCTGTTAATACGTCTCTTTAAGTAAAAATGTATTTAAGCCCACTTACATGAGTGTGACTAAATAGAACGCACATAATTTAGCGGTCCAGATAAAATAATAATAACAAAAAGGAACATTGAACAAAAGTGTTATGGTACCACAATCACATGGCGCTGTGACGATTTATTACGTATTTTTAATAAAACCCCGTTTAGGCCACACAACATGGTATGCTTGGTCAAAAAAGTGCGAACATACAAACGGTATTCAACTAATTGTACTGCATTCATATGTCTTTATAGTGTCATTTCTAGCCTTAAGTAATATTATGATTTATTATGTGACACGAAGATGATAAATTGTCAAAAAGATGGTCGTAGAAGAATCAGGTTACCTATGGTTTTCCTTAATAATTTGACAAGTTTGGTAGATATCCGTCAATGCGCGCTTATGACCTTTATCATGAACTGTTCGTTTCGATCACACACCGTGTAGAAGTATCGTTTTAAAGTATACTAGGGTCATAACAGTTCGCAATAACACAGAATGGGCGGCACTCGTAATGAAATTCATTTTAAAACATGACTGAGCATAACATAGTGAACAGGTAAATGAACGTATACAGGTAGCTCATAATGGTCTCTGTAGAAGATGTTGAGTTGTCATGTTCAAAAATAAGCACACCGATTTACTTGAAATTTCAACATAAATGTTTATACTAATTTTGCGAATGGTTGCATCTACCTCCAGCATAGAACTAGTCTTGTGCTATCAGCAGCTTTTAATGCATGCTAGACAAAATAATGCAATAAATATAGAACAGGATTCATCCTACATCAAACTCATATAAATATATACACAAGAGTAAATACATGCATGAATTAATGGACTTAACGCCCATGATATATATACAAAAGTGAATAGACGTACATGTACAGCCACTGAGTCAGTCGAAGAAAGCAGACGACACGAATCGTATATCCTCTCCGAGAATTAACTTGCCAAATGCTGGCAGACGAGAATTCCTAATACTCGTTAACTACACAAACAGCGCATATTTACACGTTTTATTTTTATCTGATTTTACATACACTCTACCCTACTGGGCCTTTATCAAATGTCGATTTAAAGGTACAACACCAAGACACGATAAATAGCGTGTAGTTATGCTTAAAGGGGCCTTTTCACAGATTTTGGCATATTTTGAAGTTTGTCATTAAATGCTTTATATTGATAAATGTAAACATTGGATCTCAAAAGCTCCAGTAAAAAATCAAGAATAAAATTAAAAAACGGAAAAAAAGTAGCCAGGGCTCGAACCAGCGACCCCCTGGAGTTAGTCTGAAGTTAAAACGTATTAGCCCTCACGGCTATTCCTCCGGGTATACACAGTTTAAGTATTTTATACATTATATAAGCAATCTTCGTCGTTTCGTGAAAAGATCCCTTTAATAAAATAATAAAATAATATGCAATGTTATTGATTTGTGACTTATACTATTTTACTTGTTTGAACATTACGAAATGATCCGTGAAACAAAATAAGTGTCTTTGTGTCGTATGAACGAATCTGCATAAAAATCAATTTAAAGGGATCTTTTCACGGTTTGGTAAATTGACAAAATTGAAAAAAGTTGTTTCAGATTCGCAAATTTTCGTTTAAGTTATGATATTTGTGAGGAAACACTATTACTGAACATTTACCATAGTCCAATATAGCCATTATATGTATCTTTTGACGATTTGAAAACCTATAAATTATAAAGCGTTGCAACGCGAAACGATTGAATAATTTGGAGAGTTCTGTTGCTGTCATTTAAATTTACGAAACTCCGAATATTGCTTATATAAGGTATAAAATACTTTAACTGTGTATTCTCGGCGCAATAGCCGAAAGGGCTGATGTGTTTTTATTTCAGACTAATTCCAGGACTTCGGGGGTCACTGGTTCGAGCCCTGGTACCGGCTACTTTTTTTCCTTTTTTTAATTTTATTCTTGATTTTTTACTGGAGCTTTTAAGATCCAATGTTTACATTTATCAGTATAAAACATTTAATGACAAACTTCAAAATATGCCAGAATCTGTGAAAAGGCCCCTTTAAAGCGGGTTATATTTAAAGATTTTCACATTTTGGAACTAGAAATGGCGCGGCCGCGGCCGACGCGTATCCCTACGCCGCAGCTTTTGACCCAGGGGGCAGAACAAAATTCCAAATAGTGCACTGTCGCACATATGCTCATAGCTACCATGTGTTTAAGTTTCAAGATTCTAGTGCTAATAGTGTAGGAGGAGAAAGTGGCCAGGACGGACGGCCGGCGGCTGAGATAACCACATAATTCCCCCGCTCAAATTCGGAGCGTGGGGATAACAATGTCAGTTTAACGTATTTTTTGCAAGAACTTAAGCATCTGAAATAATTAATCATAAGCAAATATCATACATGTTCTTAGTGATAAGACGTTACTGAAAGAAACAAATATCCAAAATAAGCGTACACGTGTGTTATTTTAAATGAACTCTTCTCTGATATGTGCTCTTTCCATGTAAACAGATGCATTATTTTAATATATTTCTTTTGACATCGAGTCGATAAGTCAATAAAGTACAGTTAATACACAGAGCAAAGTTGATGAACGTGTAAGTCTCTATAGTTCCGTGAAGACACATAGACAGACACGCAGACAAAGACGCCGATGACTTAGATTCTATATTTTAAGGTGTTACAAGTACGTGTTTTTATTAGACATAAACTTATTATGGTTTTTGACGAAGCTGCGAAGCGGCTCGTCTAAGTTATCATACCATGAAAAATTCTTCACAATGGCGACCTATGTAAAAGACCGAGCCAGTCCGATTAAGATAGCTCGATTTTTCTACCGTACCCGGGAAATGCTGAATCAGTTGTTGTCGGCTATTTCTTTTATTAATTATAATTATACAAGCGATTTTGACCCATTTGGCGCTTACGTCATTTCAGAGAAAAACTAGGAAGAAGTTGACGTACTGTTTTGCGCGATATTTTCACGCAATTATTTTTCTAATCGGCATACCTCGCTGATTATCATTAATAAAGGTAAAGGAAGCTCAGCTATAAATAGGAAAGCATATTCTGGGAAAAAGATTTAATAATATTTTGAAAACGTTAATTTTGAATCAGTTATATTCAATCCATTATATGTTTATAGATCAATGAAACAACTATGCATTTTCTGTAGTGTATTTGACATTTGCCGTACTTCTGTAATTAAATTGCGAATGAAAACGTGTATAATTCACGTTTAACGCGATCATGCGTGTAAAGAAAACGAATTATTTCGAACCTGCCATTTGTAAACGTTATTGCGAGTATGGTATATAAACCGCATAATAGCCGTGCGACATCTATGAAACTCGCTCTTATGCGTGCTCTCTCATTTTGCACATTTAATAAACTTTTCAAACAGAAATTACAGAGCCACATCAGTGCACACACTATGTTTAATAATTCATTCGTTTGTTGGATATTGTTTTCTGTTTTAAACAGATTTAGTTAACCTTACCATGTGTTCATTGGTGAACTCACGTATTCAAGTCGTTTTTTTCATACCCACATTTTGTTTTCGTACCCAAATTTTTTTCGTACCCATTTTTTTTTCTTACCCAATTTTTTTTTCCTAACCAAATTTTTTTTCGACCTCAATTGTTTTGGCATAATTTTTGTACCCAAAATTTTCGTACCCAAAATTTTCGTACCCTCATACACAATTGTGGTGATGTAGATAAACTTAAATTGATGCTTTTATATCCATCCTCTGCAAAAGCATCGTCACACCAGTACTGTCAGTACTTTGATTATTATGCGACTTTTGTCGCATTTAAGCAAGGCAATCCAAACTGTGCAAACACGTACATCACGGGAAAATCATGTGATTATTAGACCATTTTCTCATAGACTCGAAATACAAGCGTTCACATTACCGGTTGAATAACGCTTATGAAGCAGGCCATTATTTCTAAGTATCCTCAAATAGTCAAAGATACATCGGACATTGTGAAGTGGTATTATACACGTTTCGCCAATTATCCACAATAAATCATAAAGACCCAGTTGGATTGATAATGGATTAATAATGAGAGTAAATGCATGATAGCAGATCGTGACTTGAACTGGAGTGATATCTTCCTTGGCAAAACATGTAAACGTGATATTAGTGGTAATTTAATTGTTAGGTGTTTATTTCAGGTGATAATATAATACATACAAATATATATTCAACATCATTTTTGCAAAGGAGCATACCAGTATTCTAAAATCCACCCAATAAAGTTTATTAACGTACCGGTAAATAACGAAACCCATTAATACGTGCCTTTAACGGTGCAATGCATATATCTCGGACGTTAAAACATAGAGAGTTCATAGATTTGTTGACACAGTAAAGTGCATATCATATCGGCATTGAACAAGAAATACTGGGACACCAATAACTTAAGAGTTTAACAAATGGACACGACTCTTTAATAATATACAACAAATAATAGAAATTAAACACGAATCTTCACATCTTAAATCGATATGTCGCAATGACAATGTTTTGCGAGTAATTCCAAAAAATATAAATACATTCGTTAATTATTAAAACACGTGTTTAACCTTATTATAGACGGACACTAATAATCTACAGGTATGACTCCGAATGAATTGTAGCAAAATTGAAAAAAACCCACATATTATTAAGTCCACATTGTCACCATGGTGAGATTGGAGATACATATAACCTGTTCTTAACTTATCGGACTTATCTGTCCGATTTCCAAATAATACATTTTGGAACTTCTCTCTAAGAAAGATCATACATAATTAATTAATTGACATTCCAGCACGTTCAGTCTGTCGTCCGATGTATTCATAGACGTTAATTTGACATCACCTCATGAGCAGACCAGAAACTACTAACGATTCACCGCCCCGAAAAATACTTATCACAACTTCCTTAAGTCTCTAATTCTTCTTCCCCTCTCTTTCTTTTTCTAGCTTTCTTGGCCATATTATATATAAATGCTGGTAAATGCATGTTTTTCCATTTCTTATATTTACATTAATCCGTTGCACAATTAGTAGAATATATTATACAATTTTCCCAGTCAAATAACTTATTATGTTGTGATGTTTTATACTGTTTTTGCCTTTGACATTTCTAAACATTGCTTTTAGCCTTTTACAAGATTTTTCATAATTTCAGAAGCACTTCCAACGGACAGAAGAGAGTCGCCCCGTACTTTTTTTTCAAAATTTTATCTAATTGTTAATTGCATTCTTTATGCTTAACAATATTAAAATATCTACATGTCTTACATATTTTGTTAACATTAATATGGCTGCTAGTATTATTGTTCTTGCATGCGTTCACGGGTAACTAAATAAATATTGATTCATCCAAGCTACATAACACCACGCTAGCGGTTATCGCGAGCATTATCGAGAAATGTATGCCACCAAAATGCACTGGACATTCACGCATCCCATTAAAATTAAGTTTGCACTGTTTTCGGTTTCCTTTCAAACGTATTGTGCTGGTCATTAATAGTGAAAAATATCTATAGTTATGAAGTTTGTTGAGACCACGCCGGATATGCGGATACTTTGATACCAGATGGCACTTCGATACCAGATAACAACAAAAGCCACGCGCGAGAGTTGAGTTCTTCAGCTTTTTTGCATTTATGTTCTGTTCATTTGGTTTTCAGACACATAACATTGTTTGGTGATTAATTGTATAGAACTTCGTATTGCGGAGCAAGAGAGTCTTGAAAAAAACAGTGGATTATAAAAAAGAGATAAAATTTCATCGATAATCGTCATGAATTGAAGGATCAGTACGTATTTCAACAAAATAAAAATACTTGGAAATAAATCAAGAACGTGCCAACTAATCGAAATAAAAGATCAATATGTCCATTAATGTTACAACATGTAAAATTTTAGTTGAATAACGTATTTGAGGAAATTCAAATGTTTTAAGAGTCGGATGCCAAATTTTCATGGACACTTCTTTTACCGATCAACTCAAAGACAATGGCACTTCGATTCCAGATAACTCGACACTTTTTACCAGATATAACACACTCTATTTAGTGAATCAGAAATGCAGAATTCGCTGTGGAATACTGCTATAGTAAGCATGCAATAAATAAAAATGTATGTACTGACGTAAATTAAAAACGAATTACCGACATATGTTATTATCCCTTTGGAATATGATAATAAAAAGGGAAAGGGAGGTGTAAAGCTAAATATAAAGGGTGTTTTCCAATCTCTTTTAAATTTTGTGGCTACGCATTAGTATCGTCTTCATGATGCGATTCTAATGAGCAACAATGACAAAGGATTTTATGAGCTGTATTGGCCGCTTTAAGACCATTTGCTTCCCTTATCTAGAGTCCTGCTATAAGTTCAATTGAACACAGTCGTGTTGATCCACATGATCCGTTGTATTTTCAATTCTCTTAATCTCAATTTACCACTTAAAAACAAGTTTATTAGTTAGACAATTATTTTCTGTCGTCACTTGAAATATATTACTTTAGAAATAAGCATTTGAATCTTAATTATAATTTGCACTTATAATATTAATTATATAAATGAATAGTAATAATATTTTTGAAGACGAACAACGCCATTGGTTATATTTTACATATGTATGTAATTACGTTATGCATAGATTCCCAATGTGTCGGGCTTGACAATGCAAATTGATTCGTTCTTCAAAATGTTTGGTAAGAAAAGCCATAATATACATACATGCATTTCAGGTAGAAGATACAGCTCGGTTATCAGAGTGCCCAATTTGTTGAAAGTCTCTGTTATCCGAAGTGTCCTATATCGGGATTCAAAGTATCCGCAACTTCATGAACACCACCTATTAAAACATGCTCTATCTTCGTTTATATTTCATTGAAAACTATCAAAATTTCAGTATTTGAAGCACAGTGATTACTCTACATGCTGGAAAATCAAACAATTTCTTGCAATATTTCTAAGTAGTTTTATTTTGTTGAAATGTTTACTGTTCATCCAGTTTATGCTGTTTTCCGACCGGATTTTCTATTTTTTGGGGAAAAATCTACCATTCTTCCGTGATGTTTTTTATTTGCAATAGAAAATGATACACCATTTATAAACTCGACCATGCGCCTTGTCTAAAAAAAATAATCTTTATGATATAACGTAAAAAAACCCTGATGAACTTACCTCTCGCGCGTGGCTTTTGTTGTTATCTAGCATCGAAGTGCCATCCGTTATCAAAGTATCCGAACCCAGCGTGTGAGACCGGATAATTGAACTTTCATTACAATATGAATATGGGCTATCAAGAAATTACGCGGAAAACGAAGACTTATTTCTAAAATGTATATCACATTGCACCTTTAATATTCAGTTGATAGAATGAAATCAGGAAAATACGTTTATGGTGAACCATGTGAAATACAGTGAACATTAAATTGCCCCCTTTGACATCCAGATATTTCTTAGAATGCACCTGTCAGTTATACGTTTTACGACACGTAGGTCGCATAAGACGTTCTTAAAAACATAAATCCGGCGGTCAGTAAGAACGTCACGCAGTAAATCGTCTAATTGCTGTTTTATAGCGTTACTTTGCGCACGTTACGTAAAGACGTTTATTTACCGTAAGTGACTTACCAAGTGCACACTTATTTCTAATACATTGAACGATACTAGTAATTGCTGTCAAGTATTTTTTGTAGGATTATTTTGTCACGGATAACAACACAGTATAGGTATAAAGTAAATTATATATGTATTTTTTCTATATTATAAAGTCTTGTTTTTAACTTAAACTTTATTATTTTTGGTAAAATTATAATTGTACTAAACAACAAAATGCATAGTGAGTCACAGCGTGTATCAATAACTTCAATTATTATTTATGGCGTTCAATTTTGTATAACCTTGACACCAATTGTCACAACAATTACAAGTGTTTAACTTTAGTTTAAACACGTTTGTTTTTCACGATCCTGGCGTTTCTATATTAAAATCATTTGTTAATATTTGCTAAGTGTCTGGGTAAACATTTGACTTAGAAGAAAGTATCTGACGTGTGGGCATATCAAAAGGCTCTGCGAAAATTTTAAGTGTGTTTTTGTGTTTTATCATTTTGTAAATATATGTGACCGAAAACTAATTACCGCAATGTCCATTCAATATGAATATAAAGCTGGTTTCTTTTGAATATAATAATATTGATTTTGAGTTGATTATCTTTAACGAAAACAACACATGTTAGTTATAAATTACGGAATGATACGTAAGATACTGTAAGTCGTGTTCTGAGAAAACTGGGCATAAAGCATGAGCGTAAAGTGTCGTCACAGATTAGCCTGTGCAGTTCGCACAGGCTAATCAGGGACGACACTTTTCGCCTAAATTGGATTTTTGCTAGGAAAATACTTCATTTAAACGAAAAATGTCATAAAAGCGGAAAATGTCGTCCCTGATAAGCCTGTGCGGACTGCACAGGCTAATCTGGGACGACACTGTACGCACAAGCATTAAGCCCAGTTTTCTCAGAACGCGACTCCTGTCATTGCGCAATCTCGTTTCAAGATGTAAAAATCCGTACTTAATTGGTTTTGTATTTATTGTATTGGTTTAGAGTCATTTTCACTGCTTATATTTCAGGTATTGACACTCAAGTATATCATGCGCCATTCCGTTATAATATGCCTTTGACTTTTTCAGCATATCTAAAAACGTAAATAATTATAGTTGCTCATATTAATATTTTACTTCTAGAAGATATTATTTATAGCATCCACGATATTTTTTGTTGCACCATTAAAGGAACATATTCATATATGTTTTAAAGTTGAAAACATCAACAACAGATGGTTATACTTTGTTTCATGAACAAACGCAAATATACATGTGGACTTACGGCATCACTGTATTATTGAGCCGTTCCACGGCTAAATTGAATTAATGACCAACAATTTTTAGAATAACAAACTTGATTGAACGAGTGTAGAATACTTCCATGATCTTAGTTTCTCGTTGCTATGGTAACAGCATGTAAGCGCTCCTTTCGCAAAATATTATGCTGAAGATGTATTTGCCGATGTCATCACGAATATCTCGTATACATGTTTTGTCTTGGGGCGGATGAATTTGCTGGAATAACTCTCAAGTCACGATCTGCTCTCATGCTTTTATTTTATAAATCCAATATGGTCTTCATAAACAAATGCGGATCATTTTCGAAACGTTAGTAATTTCACCGCAACAAACCACACGCGTTTGATACTTATCTATTGACTTCTTACTTGAAACAATCGAAGATATAATGGTATCATATCACTACATTCGTATCTGCCTGATATAACATTGCCTCATATAATTAATTATATCACGAAAGCAGGAGGTTATGTTATCAATCCCTTTTTGGAGGTATGCCATAATACTCAGATTTAAAATTGAATTAATACTATCATGTAGAAATGAAAAAGAATTAACAAAACAAACAAATTGATACCAAAATTTATAAAATTTAATCCACATAAAGCAACAAAAAGAGGAAAGAAACTTATTTTTCTAATATTAAGCGCTAGTGCTCATGACGTCACGATTAACACGTTAGACGTATTTAACAGTATTATTATTATTTATTCGCGGTACACAATCCAGCGTCTCTATCTCTGCTTCATACGTGTTATTTCGATCCGTAATGCCAACCTTTATAGTTCGTGTCAATGATTAAAATGGTCTTATAATCACACGATTTCCCGTTGATGTACCTATGTAAAAAGTTTTGGAAACCATGACTTACAAGCGTCATCAGTCGATTTGCTTATTTGAGGATAAGTCCCTTTAAGGAAGGAATGGAATGTCCACCGCGAGACCAATCCATCATGCATACAGTGCGACATTACTTTTGCGCTGATATTTATGTGAAAAAATAATGTGTATTACACATGCGGACATGTTTTGATAATTTATGAGTGAATGACCCATTTTCCATTATTTTCCAACTACCTAAGATAAAATATAAGTTCATATAATAAATACACGTAATTTTAACACCGTTATAAAGTAAACGACATCTGTTTGTTCGTCTGCGTGTATGTCCTTGTGTCTATTCCGAAATTAGACTCTTTAAACTAACACGCTTCTGAACATTGCTATGCTACGTGTAGATCTCATTGGCTAGACTTAGTGAATCAATAAAAAAAGTATGCACATTATGCACTTTTTCGTTTACCTCGAACGAGCACATATCAGAATAGATATCATTTAGAATATCACATGTACGATTTCGATTGTTTTTCGCTACTCTTTTAATTCCTGAAGAACGATTCCGCAATAATTGAACAGTTTTATTTATACAAGATAGTTTTTTTTTTTAATCTGAATTGTTTTTAATCATCAATTTGAAGTACAACAAGTTTGTATTTTCAATTGCGTCATATCGTTGGATATTGAAGAGTTTCGATGTGCATTCTTGTATATTATTGTGACTATACATGTATAAGGAGAGCAGGCGGTGAAGACTTAATTGCTGCGTTTTTCTTTATGTCATTTAAGTATGAATGCATGTAGATCTACTTAAAAAGAGCTCAATCGTGGTCAATATGTTGGTCAATATATTAGGTCCACATACTGTTTTAGAATCGATGTGTTTTATACTTTACAAGAAGATGTATATACTATATAGAAACGATTTTGAGACTGTATCTTTATGCATTGTGTTATTTCCCGATGGCATCTTACAACACAAGACAAAGCTGTACAATCTTTTCAAGCGCAGCTTATATACAAGCGCAACTTGGTTCGTTCAGTATTCAGAAAACGGTGCTTGACAATAATTTATAAAAATATCCCGATGACAACTCTTATCCGATGCTTACAATCATAAAGTAACAACGATGTGCTATTCCGTTTTTGTTATTCCATTCGTTTTTCTAGATTGATTTTAAAAACACACTTTTTAAAACGGTTATATCAAATGCTAACCACTGACAACAATAACACGATTTATGAAATTGAATGACTTGTCGGAGCGATTACAATAATTTTATTCCTTTCGAAGCTCCCAATTATTCACGACAATCATAATCCGAAATACGTTATGTATGTGAATTCATTCGTTCGATGCTAATTGCCATTGTTATCCCTAAATACACAACATTGTAAAAAATAATGAACCATCGCCTTACAAGCTATACAGAAAAAACACTTACTTCTATACGTATAACAAAATCTCTTAAAATGACTGTACACATTTGTCTAAGAATAACAACACTGTTTGACCTTAAGACAACAACTATTTTTTTACTTTTAAGGCCAAATGTTTTAGCGTTTTACTACAATTGTTCGATAGTTTTGTACTATAAATGAATTAAACGACACATACATTTTGGCCTAATTTACAAAACTCTACACTAAATTCGTATAGAAATTTGTATGATTCGTCGAACATCAGCAAACTATAAAGAACAACTGTATAACGGACTAGACTCTCTTGTCAGAAAGCGAAGCCGTCCTTCTTGGGTCACATTCATTGTGTACACTCCGGTCTTACTGACCTGTGTACTAACGCGAAAGGAATTGTGGGTAGCACTTCTTTTACAAGTGAAAATTGAAGGCGAAAGTCGGTCAGGTAATCATGCTTCTGATAATCGCTATCAGTATTAATATAAATTCAAAATCAAATTTAAACATAATTAAATAACATTTCTTTAAAGAACATTCCGTTTTAAACTCATATGAAACACGATTTTTATTTCATTATTAACATTTTCATTCCTACGCAGAACTACTTTGGCGGAAGCATAATTCCCCTAACCAGGGGGATGTGATGCGTCTTAGTATAGAGGTGACCGTAACGGAGTGACGTCACCATCTATGTATATAATGGAGTGACGTCACCATCTATGTATAGAATGGGGTCATTAGTAATAACTTTAGGACCGTTTCTAACGGACTTTTAGCCCTCACCCCCACTAATAATTAATTTGGCTCATTTAAGGATTACAGGTCGCAATGCACTTACTAGTGAGTGTTCCGGTTTCAATAGCCGAAAAACATGGGGACCAACCAATTGTATATGTCGGCAAAACTTTGTCTAGAACCATACCAGAATTTCTGTGACAAAGTTGTGTAAGTAGTGACCCAAGTGAGCGTGCAAAAAAACATTTTTAATTCACAAGTGTATCATATGACTTGACTAAACAACCTTTAATTCAAATGACAATTGGTTAAAATGCCATTAATTCATTCTTATAATAACCAGGCAATTCGGGTTATTGTATTGTTTAAGTATTTGTCCAGTAGACCATATTCTCTCCAAGTAGTTGTCGCTCAAGACAAGTATATATTTGGGTAACGGGGGATTAAGAAATAAACATCACACGCAAACTACACTTCTTCCTCTCAGCTTTACCTGTCATGCGAAATACAGGTTCTTAAAGGGGCCTTTTAACGTTGTGGTAAATTTAAAAAAAAGTTGTTTCAGAATCGCAAAGTTTTGTTTAAGTTATGATATTTGACGAAACAGTTATACTGAACAATTACCATGCTCTAAAATAGCCATTATATGCATCTTTTGACGATTTAAAAACCTGAAAATTATAAAGCGTTGCAACGCGAAACGATTGAATAATTTGGAGAGTTATGTTGTTGTCGTTATATTTTTTGAAACTACGAGGATCGCTTACATAAAGTATAAAATACCTCCTACATTGTGTGAGCACGGATGGCCGAGTGGTCTAGTTGGTAGACTTTTTACTCCAGGGGTCAGTGGTTCGAGCCCTTTTAGAGTTACTTAATTTTTCTTTCTTTTTTTAAATTTTATTCTTGATTTTTTACTAGAGCTATTTAGATTTAATGTTCACATTTATCAGTATAGAAAATTTAATGACAAACTTCAATACATGCCAAAATTTGGGAAAAGACCCCTTTAATAGTTAAGACGTGTCAGAATTACTTTACCTCGAACCTGCTACCTCTGGCTAATAATGCTTGTGTGGTACCAGTCACCATGAATGCAAACCCGCCGTACCCACCTCTGTCTTCTATCACAAGCTTCTGGCCGACGTAGACTGCTTGTGTGGTACCAGTCACCATGAATGCAAACCCGCCGTACCCACCTCTGTCTTCTCTCACAAGCTTCTGGCCGACGTAGACTGCTTGTGTGGTACCAGTCACCATGAATGCAAACCCGCCGTACCCACCTCTGTCTTCTATCACAAGCTTCTGGCCGACGTAGACTGTGACTACACGTCTGGTTTGTGGCGACTAACAAAATGTGTGGGACACGATTATGCATGATAATTTCAAGAAACACAGCAATAAATGCCTTGTTACTGTCATCTTCTAAATTGTCAACGTGACAATGGACAACAGTTATTTGATGTGCGTGATGTTAGTCACGTTCAAGACGAAAGAGAGACGCAATGGGAAAGCAAAACGGAAAATACAACATAGAATAATTATAATTATAATTTTACATTCTATATTTTGATGTAACCATGTATTCACCTGCAAACTCAATTAGTATAATACTCAATCAATAATGATCGCTGATAATTTGACAATTTGTATCCCTTTGAGACATTACATAACACGTGTTTGTTCAGTTTTGCATGATAAGCAGTTCAGTAAATATCATATACATATTAAAAGTAATAAACAAAACACACATTTTCTGAAGTTATTTTCCGATTGACTTATAAATAAATAAAACATTTATTTTAGTCACTTTTAATACGCCCGTTTCTTGATGTAATGTATTATGTGAACACTCTTAACATTCGGGCGGACGGGCGGATGGATAGACGGACGAAGATGGCTTTCCGCTCTTTTACTCATGCAGTTTTCATCGAATCTTTACCAAACGTTCTGAAAATGTGTTTTAACATAAAATGGAGACACATTTCGATTCACAAGTATTGAATGCGTTAATTAAACAAATGCAAAATTTGACACTTCAGCTAATTGAATTGTAATTGCATTTTCACAAAAAAATAAAGATATGTATGTTTCCATAAACTGAAAATCAAATTCGGTAACCAGGAACAAAAACATGACATTCCATAGGGTTCATTACTTTTTCAGTATGTCTGCCCCTGACCTTGAAAGCAAATAATTTGTATTGTGCATAGAGACTTGTTTTGTTTTCAGCAAGCCATCTTTATTTTTTCAGTTCAAGAAACATGGCTGCAAGGCTTGTGTGCGCATGCGCGGTTTTCGTCTGCTTCCTACAGATCACGTGGGGTCAGTCAAGTTTGTTTAAGTACGAACAGATGATACCGTCAGATGGCACCGTCGTCGTGGATTCCATTGAAAGTAAATTCATGAAGGATTGTCCCCACAAAGTTAATATTGCGGATTTGTGATTGAGGCTTAAATGGACATATTTAAAAAAAACATTTAAATATGAATTTCTAACAGTTAAAAAAATAATATATATAATTCGCCAAATATATCATCCATGACCTCTAACATCTTATCTGGAACAACCAAACACTTCAGATATATTGATGTTGTTGTTTCATTCATTTCCTTATGCTTTAAACGTTATTTTCTTCCACAGCGCAACCTAAAATGTCAAATAATTAAAAAATTCCCTAAAAATGCTTGACCATATGTTATATTATGCCATTTTACAACATAATTTATTACTATATCATGATAACATAATTACTAGTATTTATATTATATCAATTTAAATCGCGTGTCCCCCAATCCCCAGATCCAGACTGTCCTTTAGAGACGCACCCGGACACACAGACGATGTTCATAATGCGTGGACCTCTGGGCAACCCTGAGCCCCGCACATGTCCGCCAGGGACGTACTTCCTGCGTAGCGTGTGCTCCTGTGTCAACGTACCACATGATAGTAAGTTGTCAGGTTGCTTGATATGGTCTAAGGTCATACATGCTAAATTAAATGAATAGGCGTTAGCTTACTCAAGTTGTGATTTTGTTTTAGTGTCTTAATATTAATAAACCTTAAGCTTTTCATGCAATGGTCCACAAAATAAATAACTAGAATAAAATCTTCTTGTGGCATTAATTGTTTTCTTTCTGGCCCAAAGGTCAGTTTGGGTACCTACTGCCCGGTTCAAAAACCGCGATTTTATCGCATTGAATGTCCCAATGTTATACGAATAGTGTACGACCTGGCGGTACTGGATTGTGATTATCTATATTAATATAAAATTGATTTTGGTTCCGAACAATATTCATCAAACCAACAAAAAGATTGTAACAAGGTGTCGATTTAAAACTAAAAAACACAACACACAACGAATATAAAAATGTTTTGACACACATTCTTTAATATGATGGCATTAACATATATCTTTGAGGCAACACGCGCTCAGTTTTGAAGTAAGACTTGACACCATGTACGTTTTTAAGTCAACCATTCTCCATGTTTCTGTTCAACGTCTGATATTTCATAGAATTTATAGAGTGTAACTTGCGCCCCTCGCCCCTGGGTTCCGGCTTTTACGAGGAAGACGTGTTCGGGGTGTGGATCAGACGCCCTTGTGGACCCGGCTCCGCTTTCAGCGCCGCAACGTGCGAATGTTCAGTCTCATTGAATGGGTTTTAAACATTCAGCGTCGAGTGTCGAAGATTTTATAGTACTAGACGTTTTTGATACAACGATTCAGACATATGAATGTAAATCTGTTTGCACTGTGTGTAGGATTTGTGAATGAACGACTCGTATCACTACATTTATTTTAAGAAATGAACTCTTTATTAACTCAGCTCTGCATTAATGCAATTAAATAGGGAACGTGCTCTGTGAAGACGGGGGTTAAATGCATGTGCGTAAATTGTCGTCCCATATTAGCCTGTGCAGTCCACACAGGCTAATCAGGGACGACACTTTCCGCTTTTATGGTATGTTTCGTTTACAGAAAGTCTGTTCTTAGCAAACAAATCCAGTATTGGGGGAAAATGTCGCCCCCGATAAGCCTGCCCGGACTGCACAGGCTAATTTGGGACGACACTTCACGCAAATTCATTCAACCCCATTTTCACAGAGATTGCTCAATTATCCATGAATTATCCATGTGTGTAAAATATGTACAAACTGTGTGCATCGATTGTGACAATAATTCTTCTTGGAGGTCAACGATTTGTCACAGATATTAATGTCTCCTCCTGATCAACGCTTTAATATGGAAGTTTGACAATAATTAATTACCATATGTCAATTTGAAAAAGATAACGTATTACCACCAGATTTTATTTTCTACTTTGAGCAATGGCCTTATTTACGGTACAGGCACTTCGGTTACACTAGTATTTCAAATGATTTGATTCTTTTTATTCTCCCGACAGTCGTCTTATGCTATCAGCTCATCGATTGCAAAATATACGTTAAACAAGTATTTGTGAAAGTTTAGGATTTTTATTGTGGTTATGAAAGTCATTAATACGTTACATAATATGTTGTTGTTGTTTATTTAAAAATAAGAATGTAAAGTTTGTACATTAGTTGTTTTTTAATATCAAACCATTTTACAACAATAGTTGAATGGTAAAAAATAGCCTGATATACAGTCAGATTTGTTCAATAAAATATTGACTTAAAATTATAAACAACAAAAATCATTAGCATTTTACCAAACATGTTTTATGTGTCAATACACATGTATTTTAAAGCATATATTATTCGTTGCGTCACTGGTATCGACTATGGTTTTTGTAGTTTATTTACACATTTTCATGTTTTGTACATATTATTAATAATGTATTTGTATTAAATTGATTGAAGTTAATTCGTTTTAACGTAATTATTTGTTATCAAACAAATTGGGTTTTCACTATTTTGTTTCACATTTGTCTGCATTTGTCGGTATAGAAATAAGTTTGCCTTTAAAAGTTATAGAAATAAATGATTAGAAATTTAAAGGAATTTAACATAAATTAAGTGACAAATATGCGATGTGGTATAACGTACACATGCTTGTTATACACATCCGCGCATTCCGGTCAGGACCTATCTTGTCAGCTAAAAGGATTCGTGGACCATGTATCATTAGCGGATTGGGTGGCTCCAGACCAGACTGTGCGGATGCGCAGGCTGGTCTGGAGTTACGATAGCAGCATATGAAATAAGACACATTTTGGCATCTTGTGGTTCAAACTATGATTGATATGCATTCCGACGCGTTTACCTTCAGACTTTCATACCTTTTATGACGCTGTCACAAACAACGTTTACGTGCTTTGATCGTAATTTGAACGTAATTAGTTGCCGGTATACGGTATATGGACAGCTGTCATCGAAGTTGACCAATTCAACGCAATCCAGTGCAATTCAATAATGTGTTGTCATGACTAGTGATATAAAACCGTATGTCCGCAAGTTCATTCAACGCGTAGATGAAACATACAGAAATGATTACGACGAGTTGCATAAGTGAACATAAAGAACATATAAAAACACTAGAATCCGACTGATGCAGTTGTGAGTTTGAGATAAAGATATAAGTAAGAATGCACTCAAACGTGTTTGTTACTGTAACAATACATTAACTTATTCCTCTTAATTTATAATATATAAATTAAGACATTCTCTTTGATTTTTTTCCAGTTTTTACTATATGACACACATAAATATATAAATAATTTAACGCAATGCAGGCCCATTATTGTTCACGCCTTTCAAAAATGTTCAAGAATACAACAAAGTGTAATTTTCAAAGGTGCGAACTTTGATTTTTTTTGTCTTTTTATTGAACAGTATTTTTATAGTAAAAGTCGATGGAATCCGTGATCCTCTGATCGCACGAATTTGTTGATACGTCGTTGAGTTATCTACCATTGTCCAAACAGCTTAACATATTTCTTATTGTATCTGTGTAGACATTATCCTTGTGGACGATACACTGCTGTAGCTTAAGCCTGCTTATACCAGAGTGTATATATGTGTACATTTACCTACCCTTTCCCCCATTAGAAGCAAAGGGAAAATGGCGTTTGCAAACAGCATAAAACATGAACAGCTTGCAGGCTGTTCAGGTTTTATGCTGTTTGCTGCTCATCAGTATCTAAGGTTTGGAGATGAAGCCTTAAAAACCTGAATCTAGAAAGAAAGGTCTTAAATTAAATATAACTTTTCTAAAGGACTTCAGATGTGTGAAAATACATATTTAAGTGGTAAAGGGTACAGCACACACTAAGATAAATTATATTCAAGTGGCATACTTCAATAAACAATCTCCGCAAACGTAAGTTAAAACGACAATAATTACAGGCAAAACGAGGCTTAGCGTGCGAAAGCAGAGCATAATGTATGGCAAGCGGTTCGACGCATAGTCCCAAGAAACTAGGTTTCTCATGAGAACCTAGGTTTTCAGAATTACGCGTCGGACGGCGTAAACCTGCTCGTTTGGAATACGGGACACATATATTCAGGGCGCAGGATCAATGGGGTTCACATACGATTACACACGGGCTGGACAGAATGAAAACACGCCGTTAAAAACTTTATTTTTGCAGATATTTCAAGTTATTGAAATATGTTTGCAAAGTCTTTAGTGCATAAGTTTTTCTTGCAATGTTGCCGATATCTTACGATTGAAAAATACATTATTACACATTATCAATAGCGATAAAACTTTTATTTATACCATAATGATTGCTTACTATATCACAGACATACTTAAAATAGAAAACTGTACCGTACAGTCGTTTAAGGCCCGAACAAGGGAACTGAATATCCGAAACTCATTTAATGCTGTAACAATGTATTATGTAACGATTGATCTGAATTTGCTTCAATTTTTAGTCTCAACATAATATTTACAATTAAACATGTATTTCATAAACAGTTTAATATTTTATTAACGTGTTTAGACCAATGTCGACCGATAACTTTACTAATTTCATTCTTGGGGAAAACATTCACGGTTTCACGCCTATTTCGTATAATTTTACACATATGCCGCCAGCGTGTACCAAGCAATGGGAGACAACTGGAGGTTAATTATGGCAAGCGGTTCGACGCATAATCCCAAGAAACTAGGTTTATGAAATCCCACGAAACCAGGTTTCTCATGAGACAAGAAACCAGGTTTCTCATGAGAATCTAGGTTCTCATGAGAACCTAGGTTTAATGAGAACCTAGGTTCTCATGAGAAACTAGGTTTAGGAAATCCCAAGAAACCAGGTTTCTCTTGAGAACCTAGGTTCTCATGAGAACCTAGGTTTTCATGAGAACCTAGGTTCTCATTTGAAAACCTTAGTTTACGCTTGAGAACTTAGGTTCTCATGAGAAACTAGGTTTTTTCATGAGAACCTAGGTTCTCATAGACACATAGAACTTGGGTTCTCATGAGAACCTAGGTTCTCATGAGAACCTAGGTTCCCATTCTGAGAACTTAAGTTCTCGTTTACTATCCTAGGTATTCGCAAGAACCTAGGTTTTCATTTGAAATCTAGGTTCTCATGAGAACCTAGGTTCTCATTTGAAAACCAAGGTTCTCATGAGAACCTAGGTTCTCATGAGAAACATAGTTTCTTGGGATTATGCGTCGAACCGCTTGCCATAACAATGCGTCTCCTTCAAGATTCGCTGGTCCAGGAAATTTAAAAGGGACAGATGTTTGCATTTTTTTTAAAGATCACATTACACATGTTTACTAACAAATCTATGATGTTTTCAATATTCCTTACTTATTGCATTAACAAATAAAAATGGTGTCTACCAAAAATCTATTAATTGTTCAAGAATCGTAACTTATTGCAATAACAAAAAAAACAAGTTGACTACAATATTTTGCCTTCGCCGGGAATCGTTCACAGAACCTCTGGAGCAGTAGCTATTGGGCTAATACTGCGCTAGGCATGCTGTTGTTTTCGACTCATAATTATAAACGCTTTGTTTGTAAGACACGTATTTTTAATTTAGCGATGAAAAGCATTTAACACGCTTTATTATGTTCCAAATTTTTAATGACGAAAATGAATTAATGAGCAACTCATGTTAACATTTTCCCATTCAGGAGTATTATTTCGCTTGTTTAAAATTAATTTATTGATTGTTAAAATGTGACATTTTTTTTTAATTAATTGATTTTCGAAAATGTGAAAAAAATAAGGTCTTTATCATTTAGCTTATATAGAAAGATGTTTATACATTGATGAGCCAAGAAGTTAACATGTTTCTTTAAATGAGAGTTATTTTGCATGTTTAAGCATAATGCATGGATTCTTTTGTTAATATTTGACTTTTTTTTT
The DNA here is from genome assembly GCF_020536995.1 of Dreissena polymorpha. NCBI lineage: Eukaryota > Metazoa > Mollusca > Bivalvia > Myida > Dreissenidae > Dreissena > Dreissena polymorpha. The sequence continues at coordinate 659,558 of NW_026273317.1, read as the reverse complement.
GCAAATCGTATTTGACCAAACTGTGAACAAGTCACTTTTATCAGTAATTTTATTTTTTCTAACATAAAACCATGCATTAGGAATAAATGGCATCACCTACCGTGGTATGGATAACGGGGGACTGAGTCGTCCTCAATCAGCCGGTCCGGAAAAACCATAGATGAATTGGTCAATGCCACATATATAAATAAACTAGCTACAAAGGATATTTTATAAATTATTAATGGAAATAATATCTACTAATCTAACGGCTAACGCGGTCTGTGTGGTATAGAGTAAAGGATACAAGTCAAGTTTACAAGTTACTGTTCCTTCATCAAAGTAAGAAACGTTCATTTACTATTCTATAAACATATATTTAGTTACTTTTGCCACAGTTACGATTCTTCTTTTCTCTTTGCGTACATACTGTGCCATATACTCTTGTCTCCAAATTACAAATACAAAATAATGTAATACACCAATACAAAAACAGTTCGCATGAAATATTGTAAAAGTTTATAGTTTCGTCTTTACATCGCTAATTTTAAACAATATTTTCCATGCAAAATATATAAAATAGTAAAAGTAGTAAAATAGCCACGTCAACACTATTTTACAGCCTTAGTATCAACGCCATGATATTAGTCAAATGAAAAGACACAAAAGTAATAATTAAGCAGTTCCATTTCTCCATTTATTTGGTCAGTGGCGGCTACATTCTGAGCATGCGCACTCAACTGGTTCGACAATCTGACGAGTCAGAGAGTATCCGAACACCTCGTTGGAGGCAATATCACACAGCGTCAGAGTTACCGCCCTTGACAGACGCCGAGAATCTTTGCAGCATTTGCACGACTGGAAGAAAATATAGCATGAGTCATATACATGGTGCCCTTGTCGTGCTGATCACACACTACATGCTACAAATAGTATTAACTAATTAAAAAAGCAAGAACAAAATATTCAATAAAAATAATTATAACTCCGGGATTCGAACCCGGGTCTTCTGCAAGCAAAATAGATCGCGCTACCACTTCGGCGTGCAGCCTTTTGTGAAATATAACAGCTATCATAATACTCCAAGCATTTAACAAATTATTTAGGAAGAAGACTACACACATTATATTATCTCGAAAGATGATTGTTTGTTAATGAACCGATATTTCAAACATGTTTCTTAGTCAATAGCGTTATTTCGTTTGTTTTTAACATAATGCATATATTTCTTTTTTTTTTTAAATATTTAACAATCATTTTGAAAATAGTCATTTTACCAAACCGTTAACAAGTCCCTTTAAGACAAGGCGCTTACTTCATGGAGTCGTATAACCATCTTTCAAGTTATATTTTTGTACAAAAAGATTTTATATCCATTTTGTATATTTTACTTAATTTGTCTTTAAAGCTTTAATATTTTTGCAATGCTATGTAAGATCACTTGAAATTATAAAAATCAAAAACAAGCTTTTCAATAGACTAAATAATACTCGAAAAATAGCGGCTTAACGTGGCATAATATATGAATTGTATAGAAGTTGGGGATAAATTGAAGCAATTGTGTAATTACAAATTTTCAGATGCCTGAATGTTTGTCACAGAAACAGTATTCGTTTTGCAATATTCGTCCTTTTCGTGGGTGAAACCCACCAAACCCCTAAAAAGACATTTTATGATTTATGTTCGTGTCAGTAACTTAGAAATAAAACATAAAAACTGTAAACAAAATTGTGATGATAAACAAACCATATGCTGTAGCACTGTAGCATTAAGAAACAAAAATACAGAACAAATATTTGTTACTATGGAACAGGACACATAACTCAAATTAATGAAATTTTGGTTACAAACACACAGGTTCAGCTTTTAATTAACAAAATACAAGTTCTTTGGTAAATAATGAAACAGTGGTCTTGATTAAATAAACGACTTTATAAAAATATAACTTCGGAATTCCAATTTATTGAAATTGTTTTCATGGCTATTGCTATCCGACAGAAAAAATATAAACAAAGTCATTTAACATTAATAAAGAAATCGTACCCACCCTTTCAAAGCCGTCATAGGCCGTAACATCTGGCTTTACCATGGAGTTACACAGACCCTTGCACTGTTTCACCGTCACTTGCCCTGTGCACGTGAGTAGTAGCTGACCCTCATTAGTGGAAATGTGTTCCTGGAACTTCATAAGCCTTTCAGCCGTGGATCTCATGCAATTTTCATCATCGCCTGCTGGACGCTTGCGGATTTTCGGTCCAGTTGAATCCATTTCCGATTTGGTATAAGATTCGCCATTTGGTTTGTTTTCGTTCCATGTTGAGTTGTTAGTTTTATTCAAACCGTAAATACCGTTTACTGGGGTGACCTTTATCCCGTCTGTTAAAATGTCATCTCTTTTCGCGTATGGCGAATGATTGGTTCGGAAACTAGAAGATACAAATGCAAAGTTTCGCGAAGGATATCGTAAAGGTCGCATAAACGCACGAGGAAGTAAGTGGTTGTATAGGAACATGTTATTCCACTGAGGAAATGCGACTAACTTCGAGGAAACTTGCTTATCGCCAATTTGTTTTTCGGCGACGATTCCATGTTTCTCTGGCAACGAACGCTCTCCAATTTTGATGTGTTTGTTTTTAAATGAGTTCTGAACAGTTTGCAAAGAATTGTCTCTTTCCGTCGAGTTCAATTCTTGTTCCGTGAGAGGAACGTGCTTCAAACCGTTAGATGAGAAACTGGCGACGGGATTCGCACAAACCATCAGTGTAAGCAGCAGCAACGGGCAGGATGGTACCATTTTTATATTCAATTTACTGAAGAAAAACAAAACATTTGTATAAGTGTAAGTGTTTTTAAACCGACGATAAATTTCAATAAAACGTATTCACGTAAGAAATGTTTCATTTTTTATAGAACTTTCCGAAAACGTGGTAACTTTACCTACTGAAATATCTTGATAAACGCTAGTTATATATGTAGACCACAAGCGCACACGTTTTACAGTATGTGTCAATGCAATCAATGCGCACACGTTTTACAGTATGTGTCAATGCAATCAATGATTTATACTTTACTTGTTAAGCTGTGTCAGTTTCTGCTAATTATGTTTTTTTTCCAATAAAAAAAAAACAATTGGTCCATGCTAACTTTGAACTATTTTATTTATTTCCATTACAATGTCAAATAATAATTGAGAGTATTTTATCCATTCACATATAGAAAGTGCGTTAGACATTCTGGAGAATTTAGATGTTTTGCTGTAGTATACAAACACTTCTCAAACAACACAGCTTTTATCATTTACAAGAAATTAGCTAAAATTCAATCGCAACAAAAAAAAACATAAGCACGTAGTAATCTACGCTTGTTAACGATGAATTTTTACGCTTATAAGCATTTTTTTTAATATGTGTTAAGATTTCAAAGGCAAGAGTAAATAATCATGTTATCACCTTTTAACTACAAAAATTTCGAAATTCATAAATATTAAATGTTTATTTCAGAAATTAAAGGGTAAATTTCAGAACATCAGATGGGACATTTCTTGTAAATGCGAGTGTTCCCGTAATCACCAAATCTGTGTAAGTGTAGACATTTAAAACGATCATATTTCGAACTGGCAGAACACGTATGTCCTTAACCCGGAAGTCTTAGACCACCAAAACATAACACATCTCCCTAAGATCTGCTTTTATGCATTCTCGAGTTATTTCATTTAAGCCATATAATTAGGTTCTGGCGTTTCTGCAGAATTGGCGTTTTTTTACTGCGAGTATTTAGTCGAACTATATTTGTTGCGTAGGCATTTACGACATATTACAGTAATTCGACCGGAAATCTGGTTTCTGCCACCGGTAACGGCCGCTTATGCGTTTCGAATTACACTTTCCATGAAGTTAAAATTTGCCCTTCGTTTACAGACCGTTAAAGTCAAATAAAGCAACAATGGAGAACATTAAGTTTAAAGATAAAAGTTGTTAACGAACATCACGTGATAAGCTATGCACACTATTTCTCGAATGGCAATTAAATAACCATCTATTACACCAATTTAGTGGCAATTACCTCTAAAATAGAGCATTTCGCAGACGAAGATTAATTGGTCGTTTTTAGAGATGTTGCGTTTGTGCAAGATATCGATAGGGACGTCATAAGCACGTTCGATTATAAAAAAGCTGTTCCATAAGTAGTGAATTAATTGCGTCAGCAAAAAATCAAAGATAAGGTCTTTAAGTCGTGTATTTATTCTGTCTGTCTATGCGTTTGATTGCTAGTTTTATCTAAATCCTTATCAAAAGTTGTTTTGTACAAAAATTGCAAACGTTTACATAGAAATAGGAACATGAACGCATGATAACCTTGATTTTTAGTTGATAAGGGAAAACATCCAGATTCAGGTCGATACGGCACCTGACCTGAGAGTCATTTAACTGCGACAAAGACAGCATTCGCGAAGGGAAAAACTATGCCGGGGCAGAACCGCCGATCTCTCTGACCTGAGAGTTATATAACTCTGACAAAGACAACATTCGCGAAAGGAAACACTATATGCCGGGGTTGAACCGCCGACCCCCGCATGGACAGCCTGCAGAGCGATATCGTTGCATACTATAACATGTAAAACTAAGTGACGTTTAAATGATATGTTGGATGTATAGTTGTTATTTACACTCTCGCGTTTGACTTATTGCTACACTAGCAACATTGTGAGTGCTTCAGACAAATTATATTATAAAAACCTGGGAAAACTGGGCTTAATTCATGTGCGTCAAGTGTCGTCCCAGATTAGCCTGTGCCGTCCACACTTGATTATCAGGGACGTCAATTCCCGCCTACACTATATTGTCCATAAGACGAGACTTTCCTTAACGAAAAAGTACATGAAAACGGAATGCATATGCGTGACAATATCGTTATTTCGTTCTAAGACAACAATTAAAATGCACCAAACTAATAGAAAGTTTGCCATAATGTACATGGACAAAACAATGCATTATACGCCTTTATTTTTCAAAGTACATGACTTTTCGAATATCAAATATAACACATAGTTGTTAGCAGATAATTTTTAAATCAAACACACTTACAAGAAAGTGTTTGGACTTTGAAACAATTCTAGTCTTTAAAGTAAGCATTGTGTTTATTGTATAAACAATAGGCTCATGTAATTTTTTAATCTGTTTGCATTAGGGAAGTCGCGCCCACCATGAAACATGTTCATCTATAAAATGTACGCATACACCCTTTGCCTATATGTTTAAGAACCTCGCTCTGAAGAAACGGGAACTATTGCACGTGCGTAACGTATCGTCCCAAATTAGCCTTAGAAGTCCGCACGACTTATCAGGAACGACATGTTCAACTTTTACGGAACATTTCGTTTGAAGTTAATTTCTTCCAAACGAAATTTCAGCCTAGGCTGAATGTGTCTGACTGCACAGGCTTACCTGGGACGACACTAAATGCACAGGCTTACCTGGGACGACACTTAATGCACAGGCTTACCTGGGACGACACTTAATGCACAGGCTTACCTGGGACGACACTTAATGCACAGACTTACCTGGGACGACACTTAATGCACAGGCCTACCTGGGACGACACTTAATGCACAGGCTTACCTGGGACGACACTTAATGCACAGGCTTACCTGGGACGACACTTAATGCACAGGCTTACCTGGGACGACACTAAATGCACAGGCTTACCTGGGACGACACTTAATGCACAGGCTTACCTGGGACGACACTTAATGCACAGGCTTACCTGGGACGACACTTAATGCACAGACTTACCTGGGACGACACTTAATGCACAGGCCTACCTGGGACGACACTTAATGCACAGGCCTACCTGGGACGACACTTAATGCACAGGCTTACCTGGGACGACACTTAATGCACAGGCTTACCTGGGACGACACTTAATGCACAGGCTTACCTGGGACGACACTTAATGCACAGGCCTACCTGGGACGACACTTAATGCACAGGCCTACCTGGGACGACACTTAATGCACAGGCCTACCTGGGACGACACTTAATGCACAGGCTTACCTGGGACGACACTTAATGCACAGGCTTACCTGGGACGACACTTAATGCACTTAATTATGTTTTATCAGAGTGAAACTCATATCAATTTCAAAGATTAACAGTTTCACTGATAAAACGTGACGTATAATCACGCATTTGTGTATAGTGAACTATTTTACGAAAACAACATTTTTAACGATAAATATTGTTTTTCGATATATTGCATTAGGACATCCTCAACACCCAAACGCAATCAGCGTGCATATAAATATTGCAAATATGCGAGCAGTCGTCTTATTTATTAATCAGAATTAAAATGTTCGGATCACGAAATCCGATTAAGCGACGTATAGATAGAGCGATCTAATGATAATATACAATTTAAATATCCATTATACAAAAAGTATACCAAGTAAAGCGCATTCAAGTTATCGGATCAAATCTGATTTGATATGGTTAATGTTAGAGTTATGATATCAAATGCCTGTCATGTCTTTTTATTTAGTTGAAACCTATTTTTGTCAGATTAATTGTATCGAAAGCCATTGTCATATAAAGACTATATAAAGTAGTACTTGATGCTTTTGAAAAGAATCGGCCTATCACTGGTAATCAAACACGGGACCTCTCGGTCGCAAGGTTAATAAAATCTCCTTTACAGCGCTGCGGTACTTTTGCCAACTATGTGAATGAACGAATAAAATGCCGACAACAACGACGACGACTGTAATGTTTTTGTTCATGATTGCAGCGATTTTACTCAGGCTTCGTATAATGGGGATGGCGAAGCTGACTAATGATGATGAGGAAAAGAATAAGGGATGAACATTGATGATGATGATGACGATGATGATGATGATAATGGTTGTGGTGGTAATGATGATGATGATGATGTTGCTGCTGTTGAAGATTGGGTTGATGATGATGATGATGATGGTGCTGCTGATGATGATAATGATGCTGCTGCTGCTGCTGATGATGATGAAGTTAATGACGTTCACTGTGGGTGAAAGCAGACCTCAATTTGTTTTCATTCTATCTGTTCAATTGTTATCTCCGATTTCATTTACTCACATCAGTATTAAAATCTTTTATTTTTTATTAAGCGTATCAGTCACAATACCTAAATTTTATGCAACCAGAGCGACGCGCGATCAAATTCCTTTCAGACGACATGGAACCTATTCATCCCGTTTAAACATAAATATCAAAATGGATTTAATCCAATTTAAACGCCTAACGCTCTATATTAAAATTGATCAATAGATCGAACAACTTATTGATCACGTGGGTAAATACACCTTAATAGGCTCATAGATATAAAGTCGTATTTTGATACTCGCTGGCTGAGTCCGCTGCACCCCTGTACAAAAGCGCGGTGTTGATTCAACATAACAATCGTGGTACATTTGATATAGTTTCAATGTATGTTTCTTAAGATTGGAAAGTGCGTTAGCGCATCGATAGAGCATATACAATGTCGAAGAAAGATTTAAAGGATATATCGGATCTTATAAGGAAAAAGTTGTAAGTAGACACTATTTGTAAAAAAACGTTGTGAATATATGAAGCATATTTATAAGGTCGATATTTATATAATTGTTCATTCTTTCACGCCAGCTGTTAAAACAGTAATATGACCTTTTTCTAAAACTTTTATTCATAAAAGCAAGCAACATTAAACAAACACGATGAAGATATTAAACGCAATTCTACATGTATGGACTTCGTTAGATGTGACCTGTTTATAGAATATATATATATATATATTTGACATGTTTATGAAGAACCTCTTGATTAGTTAATGGTGCAAAGATCATATAAATTCGAAAGCTTAATTTAATAGGACCTCAACAATATTATATAACATCTACATTTATAAGTATCAAAATATTATTTAAATATTGATAGTTGGCAACAAAACGACCATCATCTAAGAGACTTAAAGTGTTGACATTCTACATTCGAATTCAATCATATTTAATGTCTAATAATAGAAACAATACATGATATTTTTTCTCCATAAACTTGAAACCGTCTCTAATTGATGGAACGGACAAATGTCCTGTGGTACAAAGTCTGATGACATCTCTACAATAAGCCTTTTGAATGAACGCCGTTTTATCAGGAAATGTTACATTGCCGGTAAATCAATTATTTATTACAATGCCATGCTGTCATTGGTGTAAATTGTATCCATATATATCAAGATATTTCATATAACTTACAACGCAAATCTGTCATTATTGCAAAATAAATTGTTTCCATAAATAGCAAGATGTCCAATACTAGTATTACATTTTACAATAAAGACGCAATTTGCTTCGTTGTCATTACCCATGACGCATGATTCCAAAATCATTTTGTCGACGTTTTAGCATATTGACTTATGTCTTTTGGTATGATATAAACAATTGAAATATATTAATACAATAGTATAATTATATAAATGAAAGAAAAAATGTTAACATAAGGATGTGAGCCCTGATCACCAGGATCAGGATCTTTGACCATTCGTTAAAAGCTAATATACTTTACCTCAGGAAATTACCCAAGTATTTCCAGCAAACATACCACACAATCGAAGCAATCCAACCTAGTCAATCGATTCTCGTTACAAACTCTTTATCTAATTATCTCAATAAGTTTGTATTTGAAATAGTTAAAAATGCAGCATTAAGACTTCTATGTCTCTAGTGTTGCTCATTTTTGACGATGCTGGAACAGCAGCGTCTAAGGTTTGATAACCAGTAAAAAAAATCTTCACAATGGCAACCTATGTAAAAGACCGAGCCAGTCCGATTGAGATAACTCGATTTTTCAGTTACTTCCCTTGGCATTCGCCACAGCGTAGGAGATTGCTCGTTGATTTTCATTGATAACATTCTCCTAGCAGAGTTGTCGTTCGTGTTGATAAAGGTAAATATTAATAGAACAGCATATCCTGAGGAAACAGATTTAATAAGTGTATCAGAACGTTAATTTCAAATTAGTAATTTTACATCCGTTTTATTTTTATGGACCAATGAAACAACTATATATTTTCTTAATTTTGTTTGATATTTGCTCTCGATTTAGTAAATAAATTGCGAATAAAAACATGTAAAATTAACTTTTTACGTGATCACAAAACTAAAGAATGCGAACAATTTCGAACCTGCAAATTGTAAACGCTGCACTGCTATGATATATATAGATAAAACAACATTACTTTTAGTAATTGTCCGTCTCGCTAGCGCAGTGGTAAGGACGTTCGCTTTTTCACCTTTACGACACCGGTTCGATTCCCGCTCCCGGCGCAATGTTATGTTTTGTCTGTTTTGTGGTCACCATTCCGGACAGGTGTTTTTTCCGGATAATCTCATCCCCCCCGCAGCATTTGACCATATAAAAAATTACAAAGTATTTCAGTACAAAACAAATAGCTGGAAATTGCAGCTATCATTCTAAATTCGTCCCAACTGTCGTCAATCTAATCTTATTAGGTAGGAGTGCTGGACACACTCCGGGTCCCAACATTATGCAGTCTCAGCGCGGAGGTAACTCATTACCTGGGAAAAACACAAATACACACACTGGGTGCAGCCTAGGCGCGTATTGACTCAAACAAGGCAACAAACTCAAGTGCGGGCACAATCATTTAAAATTTACATATTAAATACGATATTCTAACAGAAATTACACAACCACCTAAGTGTACATACCATGTTTGATATTTCGTTCGATTGTTAGATTTCAGCATATACATGTATAAGGTCATTTCGCTATTAGTTAATCCATATGTTCGTGGGCGAACTCGGATAGTCAAGTGCTCATACGATTGAGCTCACATGGTCCGGCTATGTGCTCATACCTACTTTTGAGAATCATCATGAAGGTATTGCCATACTTAATGAACAAGAATGTGACCCGCCTCCCAGTTTCGCTCAATGGGTCAAGTTACCCACGGGTACTACCTCCCCGTACCCATAAACTTTTTTTCGTACCAAAAATGTTTCGTACGCAATTTTTTTTCGTACCAAATTTTTTTTCGTATCCAAAATGTTCGTAGCCAAATTTTTTATCGTACCCAAATGTTCGTATCAACATACACAATTGTGGTGATATAGATAAACTTAAATTGATGTTTTATATCCATCCTTTTCAAAAGCATCGTCACACCAGTACTGCCAGTACTTTGATTTATATACAGTATCATGGTGCAGGGTCAACGGGATTCAAAGAGAGTTAAAAACGGGCTGGACGGAATGTAAACGCATCGTTAAGAACTTCACTTTGCAAATATGTCAAGTTATTGGAATACATTTGCACGAATCTTTAGTGCATAACAGACATTTTTTCTTGCAGTTTGTGTCGATATCTTAAGATTTCAGAAAAAAACATTGAATCCGTCTAAAATCTGTGCCAAAATTTCACGCTACGTGCAGCATTATCGTGTAAACGAATGCGGTAAAAAAATTGGCAAAGAACACAGGCTTATTAAATAAAGAAATTCTTATGTACTTCACATTGCCATAAGCGGCATAAAAATTGTCGTTTATACACTAGTTGAAATTCTTAAAAAAATGTTTTAAAAAGTTATTTGAAAAAAAAAAGCTGCATTAACCGGTGTGTTTACAGACATTAACGTGTTATTATGGACCCCACAAAGTCACGTGACCCTGCACCCTGATATTCTATTTTGGAATCTTTGACACAATTAAAAGAAATGGTCATTCGTCAGCCTATGAAGAGCTCCCATTAATAACATTATTATTTCGTAAAACGTATTATATTTTGCTAATTACATTTTGTAAACATTGTATCGATTGAATATATCATGCGCAAATAAACATAGAAGAATATAGCAGAAATAGATCAGTTTTGCTGTACTACAGTGGTACTTACACCATAAGGAAAACGATAGTTATGATTTATAACAGATGTAAGAAGTTAAACTATTTTTCATATATATACATAGAAGACAATTCCATTTCAGCATTTCGAAAACATTTTGTTATACTATCAATTTACGTGATGATTATCCACAAGCGAACCGAATGAAGTAATAAGTATTTTCTTGCTTTTGCGTGTGTTTTTTTCAAATGCATTTTTCTGAAAACCGTAATTTTGACAATCTGTGAAAAAGTCTCTTAATAGTTTTCCCACTAATAAATACAGAAAGCCACCAAATAGCGTTGTTCTTAGCGACAACCGACTTAAATACTTGTGAGGAAAGGCGCTCGCATATAATGTCAATTACCAGCTTTTCCTCCCTATTAGCAATCTAAATGTCAATACAAATATTTTCTAAGATGTTACTATATAAGACCATCACAGCGTAGGCGCTTGATTAATGTCTGGTTCAGTCCTAATCTTGTGATGTCCGTAATTTGATATTATTTCTTGGTTTATATAAGCTATTGGCGATGATTTGTTGTTGAGGGAGTTATGGTTATGTTGAGTACGTTTTTCATAGACCTTACATGCAATATGCACGTTTGCGAAAATCAGATACATGATGAAGTTTTATAAATACTTCTCTATTGTAAATCGGTGAATGAACACCGTTGTAGTGTTTTATTGTGTATACATAAATCCACGAATGCTTTTGCATTAAAAAACTCATTGTTACTTTAGTCCACTGTTTGATAATAACAAACCATTACAATTTGTATATTTTCATCGTAACATTATCCTTATCAATCTGGTAATTCTCTAAAATCAATATCTGGCATTTTATTTCGTGAGTATTAATAAAAACAACAGCAGCAGCCACAACAACACCAACACAACAACAAAAACGACATTATACATGTCTTTACAAAACTCAACATTCATTTAATTGATTGTTTGTGAACCAAGATGGTGTGGGATGCATCCGCCCCCTACAAATACGTATAATAGTATATATGTCGTGTTATGAGAAAACTGGGCATACTGCATGTGCGTAAAGTGTCGTCCCAGATTAGCCTGTGCAGTCCGTACAGGCAAATCAGGAACGACGCATTCCGCCTAAACTTGATTTTCGGTAAGGAGGGACTTCCTTGAAACTAAAAATACCATAAAAGCGGAAAGTGTCGTCCCTGATTAGCATGTGCGGACTGCACAGGCTAATCTGGGACGGCACTTTACGCACATGCATTTTGGCCAGTTTTCTCAGAACACCACTCATATATGAAGCACCAGTTCACTAACATAGTTGCACAGATTGTGTTAAACAGTGGAGGAAAGAGAAGTGCAGTTAACGCCTGCTGTAAACAAGGAGTAAAGGAAAAAAATATAAAACCATAAAACCATATATAAATGTGCAGGTTAAAAATACTTAAGTAATATACACAACACGCCTAGACCACATTTAAATTTAATTTAAGTAGAATTATAAAAGGATTTTATAGCAATTAAAGCGTTCAAAACTACCGTCCACTAAAGTAATGAAACACATGTACACTTTTACAATTATAAACGCCTAATTATAACGTGTAAGTGTACTGTAGTAAGTTTATTGAACTTTTGACTTCTAGCTAGATTAAGCACACTAATATTTTAATACTATTTACATGTGAATGCAAAACTGCACCTGTATATTAACTTTTTACGCTGTACATGATATCCTGTATGGCTACATATTAGGCCTACAATATTTGCATAACACTATTTGTGATGTAATTCACGCAAACACAAACCACAGCTCGTTATGTAATAGTTATTATTACGGGTATATTACTGGCTTTGGCGTATAAAGACTAGTATTATTGCTTAAATACATGTAATAATACACGTAAAATTAATAATTCTGGTTTAAAATCATGATGTTTTCATTTCAGGGAACTTTATATGAATGTTGAGCGAAGGGAAAGTCGCTTTGACCCACGTGGTCGCTTTACGACGACCCCGAAGATGGTAAGTTCTTACATACAATATGTCTACCTATCTACCTGTTTAGCATGACCCTAAAAGTGTTAAGTTCTTGAATAAAATATTTCTACCTATATACATGTTTACCACGGAGCGTATATTGGTCTCATCTAGAGTCCGTGCTGTTTACCAAAACTCCGAAGCTGGAAAGTTCTTAAATACAACACTTCTATCGATCTACCTGTTTACCACGACCACGAAGATGGTACTTCTTATATAAAATATGTCTACCTATCTACCTCTAAACTTAAATTTCTCTAATCAAGTTCATGTATGGTTAGCTTTTCTCACTTATGAATTCAATTTGTCCACGTGAAAATTACAATGGTGTGCTTTGAAAAGGGAGAACGATATTTTTGTTTTCAACTGAATGACTTTTCCTTTATTTCATTAACACAGGTGGTTAGCGAGTGGCTATGGTATTAATTAGTAAAAACATCATTTTGAATGACAAATAATCTAATTATAACGAAAAATCATCTTCTCTGAAAAAATGATTGTGTTTACTCAGTGAATATTTCAGTCTAAGATCGGGGCAGATCGATGGCGAGTAGGTCATACGAGTTGTTTATCGTGTTATTTCATAAAATTTGACCCAGCATTCGTAAACATATTGCAAGATATGTCCATTTCCAGAAAGGAAATTCATATCTGTGTTGGATAAGACCGAGTTCATGGAAATCGCTGCACAATTGATGAAATTATGGCTGTTCAAAGCGATGCACCCTGTTTTCGGGTCATTTTGAGTTGAATACCTTATTACTATTTTTTTTACAGAGAAGTTGATTTTTCGTTATAATTTCATTAGTTTTCATTCAAAATGATGTTTTTACTAATTAATATCATAGCCACACGCTAACAACCTGTGTTCATTACTACTTCGATTTTCATCAAAGTTCCAGTATAATTGAGATGCCTTATAACTGTATGAACACAATGGCAGACTTCTATTTCTAATGTAGTGTTATTACGTTGCATTTCTAGGAACATCTTCTATGTGATTATTATTATTCTAAAATGCCATAATTATTCACATACGAAGTTGCGTTTTAAAACGCCAAAGGAGAAAATGTCTGTTGGTGAAAAGCTGGGATCAAAGTGGGAAAATATATGACGGAGATGTTACAGGAATTAAAGAATTAGACCTTGGATTGCAACCATTACGACCACTTTGAACTATTATATGCGCTCTTTGAAGATACGGGTTAAACATAGCTCAAGCTCGTTTTAAACCATTAAGGTTATGAATAAGTAACAATTAAGTGTTTTCAGGTCCTACAATATTATTTATCATATAGTTGAAGAACAAGAGATTGACAAGAAGTCATCTTCAGAAAGCCATTAATGCATACACGTTTTAACCAACCATAATTAATGCTTTTTATACAAAATGGCTTATTAGTTGCAACACGAACATTTGACCCCAATAATTTCCGATTCACAGCTATTTATGTGTTTTGTTTAAAATAAAAATTAACTGAATCCTTTTTAGCACAAGTACGACTTCCTGTACAAGGTACTTGATTCCTCCGTGTTGGAGGCGCAACACCGGAAGTCACGTCTAGCAAAAGCCGAACGTACAAGACCGAAGACGTCTTTTAAGGTGTGTTTATTTTTTTTAACACTTTTATATTTGTTCGATCAATGGCCATTTTATTTCCTATCTCAGTAAAATTAAACACCATACGTGTAACTTTTGTAGTAACAAGATTAAAGAGATAAGCAGTGACTTCAAAATAACAACACGTGTCAAAGAAAAATTCACTGGTTATTTATACCTGTACAGAAGGTATATTGTTAATACCAGTATTCATTTCAATTTAATTGGTGTACTATACCAAAAACCAAATAATAAGCTCATTTCACAATGCTAATCGACCAACATTCCAATACCGAGAAGGCCCACAAATAAGTACAGATTTTCTATTCGAACAGCTGGTAAAGTCCTATCAGGTTCGAATAGTCTCGATGTTGTTAAGTATATGTTATGTTCATTGTCATCTTTCTATAAAATGTTACGCTCTGTAATCCTGTTTTTTTAGTAAATCAACTTTAGTAATTGATCATGCATTAAATAAACTTATTACACAAATCGAGTATCCACTGTGAAAGCAAATGTAATTTGAACACAATTACAACATTACCAGCATCCAGAAAAATAGGAACATTTCGTTTTAGTCACCCGAAAGGGCGAAGTCGACAATGAAGTCTACAGAAAGGGCCAAATCGTCGTTAGTCCGTTCCTCGGTCAGCCCAAAACGTGACCGACGGGGTACTAGACGTGTGATATCGCCCGGACCTTACGACAAGAAACGTATAGATAATAGGTGACAATGACCAAAGTTACTTAAATTAAAATATAGATATGTTCAGGTTGAGAATACCATTATTGCATGGTTTGAGAAATTTAATTCATAACGCGGTGTTAACTGGAAACGTTCGAAGCTCTTGATGGTGAACAATACAGAATTTTATTATTTGCAATATCCAAGTAATTTTAATACTAGTATAATGTGAACATCGAAACTTTTGAACAAAACATAGTGTAAATTTATTAGACCAATATTAGTTGAATATACATAGAAACGTTGTTTTCTTGAAGAAAAATGGCCGTCTTTAAACATTGTTTCACTTTATGCCATCAATTCCTTCCGCATTAAATAAACTGTTATCATAAAGCAATATAAAACAGGGATGAAATCCGTTTAGGAAAATAATATTTCACATAATACAGACTCTGGACATTTCCCTTTAAGACGGACGGGTTTCCGATCAATTGCCAAAATGAGAGCCTCGATGAGCCGTAAGATGTTACAATATGAGTCGTGTTCTGAGAAAACTGGGGATAATGCATGTGCGTAAAGTGTCATCCCAGCTTTGCCTGTGTAGTCCGCACAGGCTAATCAGGGACGACACTTTCAACCTTAAGTGGATTTTCGTGTAGAAGAGACTTCCTTTAAACGAAAAATACCCAAAAAAAAGCGGAAAGTGTCGTCCCTGAATAGCCTGTGCGGACTGCACAGGCTAATCTGGGATGACACTTTACGCACATGCCGTAAGCCTCGTTTTCTCAGAACGCGTCTCATATATCTAATTAAAATAAGTTTTTCCAACGAAAGAGTCATTGCGCATGTATACACTCATTTGTTCTTTAACTGTAGTAAAGATAACGTATATTTTATGTCACTTGATTTGAAATGACCTTTAATTAATTAGTTTATTCTTTATTTAGACAAATGTTATAATTAATAATGTGTAACTTAAATTTATGCAATCGCTGAATAAGTATACGTTCTTGAGCTTACGACATTTGAAATTGTGAAGTGTGTGAATAGTTTGTTGAATTTGTGAAGTGTGTGAATAGTTTGTTGAATTTGTGAAGTGTGTGAATAGTTTGTTGAATTTGTGAAGTGTGTGAATAGTTTGTTGAATTTGTGAAGTGTGTGAATAGTTTGTTGAATACCGGGCTTGTGAAGTGTGTGAATAGTTTGTTGAATACCGGGCTTGTGAAGTGTGTGAATAGTTTGTTGAATACCGGGCTTAAATAACTTTTAGTGCCTTTAGACAGTTTTTAAATACATACGTGTGTAACTTAATTGACCTGATTACTTAATTACTTAACAAGCTCAAGAAATATTCTGGTTTGAGGACAATTGACTGCTTTGAGACTGCTTTGAAATAGAGAACATTCGTCATGGTGGCTCGTTGTCAGTTAGTATTGTGCAACTTATGTTATAAGCAGCATAATGCGGAAATTCGCTCTTTCTAATACAACAGAATCCGTTATTAGATTATTTAACGAAATGTGGAAAGGATCGTCTCACATTTGAAAAGGTTCGTACGTCCAATTCTGAGCTCAGCTAAAAATCCATGCAAATCATTTCACAGAAATATGCGAACAAGTGCCTGAAACAGAAATAAAAAAGGTAGAAAAAGTTCTAGGCAAAGATAATATGTATGAATACATAGCAAGGTATTCCATTCTAAAACTTTTTCACGTTATTCGCGACAAGCATTCTTCGAGAATGATCCTTATTATAGATAAATTGTTATTAAATGATTGTCTCTTAAATGAAAAACAAGTATGTATGGAGCCTAAACAAAAGTTTTATACACAATTGTGTGTTGGGAATATCGAGTAGTTTATTAACGTCAATGATCTTAATTTAGAATAACCGGGGGAGATAAGACCCAATCTGTATACAAATAACAAAGCAGTGTCGAAATATGTGTGCTTTCAATAAGTTTTTATTTGAAATGATACAAAAGTGTATTATAAATATGTCGACTGCATCGCGAAATTGTCGAGATTGCGTATTTATTTCTTGATGCGTCTATATTTATGTAAAAAAAGAAAGTGAGAGGCGATTTAAAGGGGCCTTTTCACAGATTTTGGCATTTTTTAACTTATTCATTAAATGCTTTATATTGATAAATGTAAACATTGGATCGTAAAAGCTCCAGTAAAAAATCAAGAATAAAATTAAAAATAGGAAAAGAACATTGCCCGGAGCAGGTTTCGAACCAGTGACCCCTGGAGTCCTGCCAGAGTCCTGAAGTAAAAACGCTTTAGCCTACTGAGCTATTCCGCCGAGTATACATACTTAACGTATTTTATACCTTATAAAAGCAATCTTCGTAGTTTCACAAAATTTAACGACAAAAACAGAACTCTCCAAATTATTCAATCGTTTCGCGTTGCAACGCTTTATAATTTTTAGGTTTTAAAATCGTCAAAAGATGCATATAATGGCTATATTAGACCATGGTAAATGTTCAGTATTACTGTTTCCTCACAAATATCATAACTAAAACGAAAATGTGCGAATCTGAAACAACTTTTTTCAATTTTGTCAATTTACCAAAGCGTGAAAAGATCCCTTTAAAGATGTAAGATTATATACATTCATGTACAAATGCAACGATTAAAGTTTGATCGAGTTCTTAAAATGTTATTATATCAGATTCATAAAAGCCAAATGACATTATAATTAAACTGTGTATCATGTTATCATAATCATAAATGAAAGTCAAGGAAATAATCTAGGTAAGTTCGTCTAAAATCCTGTCACAACGTATTTGTAATATAAACAACTTTGTTTGACAAATTCAAGAGCAAATTGACACTCGATATTTGCTAAATTCCACTTTAGAAGAGGTGACCGTTTATTTGTAAATCAGCGCTTATATATGTTTACTTATAATTTATGTCAACATTTTGTAAACACTCATAGCCTTATCGGTAAACATTATTAAGCGGATATGTGTCGCGAATAAGCACTCACAGAAAGACAAGTTAAATATTTAAGAACACAACTATGTGAGTTAAGTGTCAAAATAGTTTCTCTTCTGATGACGGTCTTATTTGGGCGATCAAAGACCGGCTTTCAACAATGTATATAGTGTCCTTGAAGATAAACGGTGTTCTATACTCAATATTCCAAAGAACAATAAATCCATAAAATAAATTATTCTCATAAACCGTAATGCCTTCATTAATCATCACGTTAATACGTTAACTAATACTATTATTACTAATTAATGCACCTTCAGCTATCATATTTTGCATTAGAACGAGTGATACGTCTTAAGATAAATTTAATTTGAGCGCGCACGCGCAATTTTAAAGCATCCCATCTATTTTAAGATCCGAGTCGCGACCAAAAACGGAGAGGGACGACGACCGATATGACAGAGCCGGACAAAGCTTCCCCCGACCAAATGCCGCTATGAATTCCGACGGCGGCGGCGAAACCAAGTCCACTGATGCAACACGTAGGTGCTCTGACCGTATGAAGTAGAATATTAAAAAAACGCTTCAGCAATTAAAATTATATTTATCTGTTTGCTAAAAAGCTATAAAAATAAAACTTACAGTAATATAAAGGTACAATTTGTTTCATTGTCAAAATACTTGTCAAATAAAATATTCCAAAATTTCATGACATAACATAAACATAACATAAATTTCAGTTGTTATGTTAAAACCCTTTATACCAATATAAAGTTGTTTTCTTACTTGTATTTAAAAAAACGTTCTGGTCGTGTGAAGAAGAAGCTAAATGACGATATGTTTGTAAATGTTTTGAAGCTATTAGTATATGTTTAAGAAAAATTATCGGAACAATGTTTAATACGGATAGCAATATTAATGCATGTTTGTATAATATAAAATATGACGGCACGTTTTTATTATGTGCACACACGTGTAGGAAAACGCAATATTCCGGTATTATTATTACATGTGTAATCATTAGTGTTGAAGAATCACGCCAACCCTGGTATTTGTAATGTCTAGCAGTTCTCATAAGCATTTTACTCGATTCTGTGAATACCATTTGAACACGCTAAATATATGTGTAAATCTGTTTTTCTAATAGTCGGGTTGGATCTCAAGAGATGTTTTTCAAATACATGTGTGTTTGAAATCGATAAAAACAAATCTGGAGAACAACCTGATAATCTAAAAATAATTGCTACCAAATCACCAAAGCAATTAATTAGAGATCGTGCTAAGAAACCATTAATTGATATGATAATAGCGTCTCAGATAAAAATTTAACAAAATGTCATGCTGTACCAATCCCAACACGCGCGCTTAACTCTTTCAGTGCTGGAACCGAGTGTTGAAGGCCTTTGCAAACAGTTCGGATCCAGATGAGACGTCACAGAACGTGGCGTCTCATCAGGATCCAAACTGTTTGCTGTTTTGATAGAATTCTTTGAAAAAAAATAGAAGAAAATGCTAATTTTAGAAATTCAGCAGACAACATTTCAGCAGACGACAAATTTCCCAGCATGCAAAGAGTTAACATTTATAAAACGTCTCCTGGAGACCTATTACGTCACTGGCTTATAAAAGCTAAAGAAGACGACAAATCTTCAAGACAATGTGTTGTCATGTCGCCATAGGGGTCTCGTGTCATTCAATTAATGCCGACAAGTGTCGGCGTGTCAGATAACAATTAGGATATGTCTCAATAGACTTGTCCAAACGACACGATCCTTTATGGTGAAAATCTGATTAAATGTGGAATAAGCTTTCGTTAAGGCGTAAAAAACTATTTGTTAAAACTAACCAGACGGACCATTTTAGGTGCCGACGCTAACCTTGTTTTGCCTTTGCGTGTTAAGTTTTCGATATTTTGCTAAATTCAGGGAAAAAAACTTATGAAAGTTTGATAATTTTTTGTGTTCAAATTAAGTGAGAAATAATTTTCAGTGGAAATTTGAAAGATTTCTGCCTATCATGACATATTCTTGCTAAATTGGGGATCGTTGGACAAGTCAACAACAAAATGCAGCCATTTTATGGTGATTTAAAAGGAAACGAAAAACATTGTTTTGCCTAAATACTTATAAATTATTTACATGATAATAAATCATTTGTAAAGTATGTTCTCTTTCTTTGATGTATTAATAAGTACACCTTAAGAAATTCTACCCCAGAGTATTGTCGAGTAATCCACGGTTGAGACGGTTACATGAATAGGAATTAACGTACAAATGCAAAGTAACGTCATGTTTGTTTAACATACAGAGCAAGTATTTTTGAGACCCTCTGTGCGCTATTTTGTATATTTTTCGACAAGGATACTTAGAATATGTGAGCAAACGAGTGAACAAGTAAAATATTAAACGTGAATGTCTAATAACATATCCATTTTGTTAATATCATACTTTAAGAAATATGATTAAAAATGTACACGTGTTTCCAAAAATTACATAGAAAAGTTTGGTACATTCTACAGTGCGCGTTTAAGAACGTGAGTCTTATAACACAATCTTCGACAAGTCTGCTTTACGAACAAAAAGGATCCGCCAATAATTGTTGCAGAATGAGTCGGTGATGAACCTTTAACTAAGTTTCATAAATCTTTAAGTTCATCGATTTTCATTTACATCTGATCTAGTCCTAACCACAGGTGGTTAGCGTGTGGCTATGATATTAATTAGTGAAAACATCATTTTGAATGGAAAATAATCAAATTATAACGAAAACTCAAATTCTCTAAATTTCACTATCAAATATATAGAGCTATATAAAACAAAGTGTTCAACTCAAAATGACCCGAAAAACAGGGTACATCGCTTTGAATAGCCATAACGTCATCAATTTTGCAGCAATTTTCACGAAATCGGTCTTATTCAACGCTGAAATGATTTTCAAATACTGGGTAACATTTTAAAAATAACTTGATATACAACTCGCGTGAAAATACTATGGGCTTCCCTTCTGTGGTAATTAATAATGTCGGTGCTTTGTGAAACATTTCCATACATCTAGAAGAACGTTCTACACAAGAATGAATTAAAAAAATATGTTCATTGATGTTTTATGTTCTTTTGATTCGAATAATTTGCCACTGATTGATATGCCACAACAATGGGATCTATTGCATTACAGACGGTCGCCACTCGCTGATAAGTCCCCGGCTAAGGGACAATCCGACCCGAGTTGTGCTACAGAGGGAGTGTGACCGCCTCACTACCTACGCCAACGAGATATTTGTAAGGAAGCATTTGCAATAAATGAGTCGTGTTCTGAGAAAACTGGGCATAATGCATTTGCGAAAAGTGTCGTCCCAGGGACGACACTTTCCGCCTAAATTGGATTTTTGCTCAGAAGAGACTTCATTTAAACGAAAAATGTCATTAAAGCGGAAAGTGTCGTCCATGAATAGCCTGTGCGGATTGCACAGGCTAATCAGGGACGACACTTTACGCACAGCCATTACGCCCAGTTTTCTCAGAACACGACACAAATATTCGTATATTATCTGACTGCGGTGTTCCGCTCGGTTGTGTCGCACGAGTTGATTGTGAAACATTGTATTCCACGAGCCTGCAAGGTGAAGGCTAGATTGGTTACCTCCCCTTATATCGCATACTCTATATTTTATAGTCAACGGAGTCAACGGTTGAATTCAACGGGGAACCAGTTAATTAAGGTAAGGGCGAGTGCAACACAACGTCACATAATCGACGAGTGTGAGACAACCCATCGGAACACCAAAAACATAAACTGTTCGATGATTATGTACTTCGTATCATGAAAAACACTGCGAATCACACATGAAAGAAAAATGCATTAACCCATTTATGTCTAGTGGACTCTCCCATCCTTCTAAATTGGACCAAGTTATTACCAAAAAGAGGGATGTCTAGTATATTTATTTCTACATTAGAATATTTTTTACAGAAATTCCTTCAAGCAAACAGCGCAGACCCTGATGAGACGCCGCATCATGCGGCGTCTCATCTGGGTCTACGCTGTTTGCCAAGGCATTTTTTTCTAGACGTTAGGCATAAATGGGTTAATTTGGGGAAATAAAACTAGCATAATGTTGAACTACGCGAATATTGACATGCCATCATGACACAATTTTGTTGTGTAGATATGTGACATATTCTAAACAAGTCAGTTTTTGCAAGCCATTGAATAGGGAAACGGAGCTCAAACTGGATAATATGAGAACTTTATCTGTTCGTTTGTATTGTATACGGGAAATACAAATGTATTTGTTATATACTATACATTAGTATATAATAAATAAATACTTATATGCTAGCACTTGTCTCCTTCCCTCTAAGAAATTTTAGTATATTGGTAAATTTATCTTATTTAAGTGTCTGTCAATAGTCTGATTGAAGAATGCATATTTTCCTTCATATTCCCCTTCTAGAACAATAATTATATTTCGTTCAATCTGATCATTTTCCAGTCGATTTAAGCAGATGGGATTATTGTAAAGTAAAGTTTAAGAGAGAATAAAAATAAATGCGGCTTATATTTTACCAAAGACCGCGCGTTTTAGAGCATCCTTTGAATCTGCATGTTTATTTTGAACACATTTTATATCAAGAACATTAGTCTTTGGACAAAACACTTAACCCTTTGCATGCTGGGAAATTTGTCGTCTGCTAAAATGTCGTCTGCTGAATTTGTAAAATAAGCATTTTCTTCATTTTTTTCAAAGAATACTATCAGAATAGCAAACAGTTTGGATCCAGATGAGACGCCACGTTCTGTGGCGTCTCATCTGGATCCAAACTGTTTGCAAAGGCCTTTAAAATTCAGCTCCAGCGCTTTAAGGGTTAAATAAATGGGTCATATGAAACGTGAACGGCAAAGTTAACGGGTTGTCTAAAATGGCGCTAAAGGTATATATTCATGTACTTTAAATTTTCGTAGAACAGTGTTTTAAGACTCCACAATTCAATACTACGCCTTCTATGAATTGTCCGTCACATAGCAAACCGTGGTCCCAATATTGTCACAGTTTTGTTGCCGCGCTAATTATTGTCGTTCACATATGACACGCACATGTTAACGGTTATCACTATGGTTACAGAATTTCTGCCAATAGTTTGACTATAGGCGGCTTAATCTTAATGTGTTTTATATATATGCTGATTTTAATTAATTCTGTAAAGGTTACTTTTTTCATCTAGAGAGATGTTATAATTACAAGCGTAATTATTTTGTACATATTTGAGAAATACCGGAGACACGCGAATTTCTTGCGTTCACAAAAAATAACATACTAAAGTAATTAGAGCCCACAAAGAATGATATGATTACCATGTAAAGCGTGTGACTAAAGAATCAAATAAGAAAATACGGAAATAAACATTCTTCTGAACAATATACCCAACCAAGCACATAATAATAAAAACAATGAATACACCATAGATAATTTAGCGTTTCTTTCGTAGAAATCGGGCATTTATATTCTTTTTTTTTGCTTACAGAGAAATCAAGAATTTAAGAAATTATTCTCTCTCTATATAGTGTAAAAAAACAAAAAAAACAACACTAAATACGTTTGGTATCCAAAAGACGATTCGAAACTGAACCACGTTGTACCTTACAAAATGTTTATATCAAACAGATCATCGTATAATTATGCATAAAACATACATCACCACTTATAAAAACAACAACGGCGAAATGAAAAAATAAACAACACAAAAAAACCAATCCTATACAACGTAAAAAACAAGTACACTTCGCTCTTAATTATCTGTATGTGTACCACAGTTTAATTGATATTTTATTAACCATTAGACAGTATTAGCTATAATGTAAACAAAGAAGAACGTTTGACATCCAACAGGGATTAAATAACTGCATTAAGAGCTAATCATAACCATAAAAACATGCACATAGACAACTATCGAACTGCATGTACTTTATTTTTCAAATTGAGCTTAAAGGGGCATTTTCACGTTTGGGAAAATTGACATAATTGAAAAAAGTTGTTTCAGATTCGCAAATTTGCGTTTTAGTTATGATATTTGTGAGGAAATAGAACTACTGAACATTTACCATGCTCTAAAATAGCCATTATATGCATCTTTTACGATTTAAAAACCTGAAAATTATAAAACGTTGCAACGCGAAACGAATTAATAAAATTTGGAGAGTTCTGTTGTTGTCGTTAAAATTTGTGAAACTACGAGGGTTGCTTATATAAAGTATAAAATATATCCGACATGGTATCAGGAAGGATGGCCGAGTGGTCTAAGTGGTAGACTTTTTACACCAGGACTCCAGGGGTCAGTAGTTCGAGCCCTGCTGAGGGTCACCTTTTTTCTTTTTTAATGTTATTCTTTATTTTTTTACTGGAGATTTTTATATTTAATGTTTACATTTATCAATATAAAGCATTTACTGACAAACTACGAAAATACCAAGATCTGTGAAAAGGCCCCTTTAATTGAGGAAGTTTTACATTACTTGTGGCGTACTACATACTCAGATAACATGTGCTAAACATAGCCGTATCCGATGATGTCATTTTAGCACGAGCTGCCCTTACACGAAGTGCAGGTGATCCACCGTTACCGCCCGACAGGACGGCCCACGAACGAGCCCAAGTACCAGGGGTTCAGTCGCCACGTGGGCTCCATACTGAAGTCCAAGGAGTTTGTGGACTATTACAACCAAGAAGGTACGCTACTTTGTTTAAACCTTTTTATTTTATCTCGATTGCATCAAAAGCCGAATGCTTATTGAAACGCGTTTGAGTCCCTTTCCTGGGTAGAACCAGTACTTGGTGTCTTTTGGTGATTTAAAGAACGCTCCAACAGTGTGGATAGAACCCATGCACTCTTGGTCGTTATGCGGACACTATATTGACTACGCCACGACGAACTAGATACACTGTTTCTACTTTCCCGACCTACCATTGGAAGGTTTATTCGTTGTTTTGGACCTTTCGTTGTGATCAATATGTCAGTTATATCACAGAGGTTAGTTAATCTATTGGCACATTTCTGGGCTAGCTAAGACAGTTATGGCGGTTAAGACGTCGCGTTCAATTATTACGACAAACCGGAATGGTAATAAAAAAACATTGACACTTTTTTGTTATATTTTTCCCCACTAAATTCAAGTAGATGTAGTACCTATCCTAATAATTACGCCTACCAATTAGGTACTAAAGACAAAGTCCCTTTTAGTTAAATGAATGAATTGAAGCTAGAATATTGTTAGATGTTCAAGCTCTACTCATCACTTAAAGAATTGTGATTGATGTAAATCTAATGAAATCACAAACATTTTACAATCATTTTATGTTTTGACAACGAGGTAAATGAATTTAAATATGAATTAAATTAGCTAAACAAGTCTTACAACAAAAGCTTTTTTTCAGGTCTTCGCAGCGCTTACGAAAACGAAAATCAGCGAGCCAAAATACCACCAACTGCAAAGGTACGGCTTTTAGAATAATGTGCAGAAATATAGTGCGGCTTTTAGAATAATTATAAGAAAGTTAGCACGAGTTTCAAGTGCTTTTTTAGATATATTTTAAGAGTTCACATTCTAGAATAACTTCCAGAAATACAATATTTGTTTTTATATTTTTAGAATTATAGTATGGATGTTTTTTCAGAAAAGATTTTTTAGAAACGTTGTATTCTGATAAGACTGCATGTATTGCAGATATAAAGCACGGCTATTACGTCATTATTATAACATTTTAAGCTTACAGCGACAGCGACATTCTCAATACCTTAATTAGTAATGTATATTAGAAAGCTCTATATATCGTATTGATAGATGTCTTTAAAGGAAAACAGTCCGTGGTCACAAAAACATCGTTGAAAAATATAAATTTAGAGAAAGACACACTTTTTACTTGTATTATTATTATCATGATTATGATGATGATTATTATTATAAGTATTATATTTATTCACTATTCTTATATAATATTAATAAATTATATTATTATTCTAATTGTTTATTTTATTATTATTATTATTATCATCATTATTATTAAAATAAGCGATAAGGGCGATAATGAAACAAACTGAAAAGAGTTGGCGCATACTGATTATAGCGATGACTATAATGCCGCTGCTGTTAGCGATGACTATAATGCCGCTGCTGTTAGCGATGACTATAATGCCGCTGCTGTTAGCGATGACTATAATGCCGCTGCTGTTGCTTTTAGCGATGACTATAATGCCGCTGCTGTTAGCGATGACTATAATGCCGCTGCTGTTAGCGATGACTATAATGCCGCTGCTGTTGCTTTTAGCGATGACTATAATGCCGCTGCTGTTGCTTTTACTGCAGCTGTAAATGATAACGATGATTAAATTTAGCTTTCTTTCTGCTTAACCTCATGTTTAGAGCTGACTATACTCTGTTCAGTCTGCCTTTTGAATGTAGTGTAGATCTAATGCTCCATGCGTGTTTCTAGACCCCTAGAACCCCGGGCAAGGCCTCACGGCTCAGGCAAGAGCCGTCCAGTGCGCGTGACGTCAGTGGGTCACGTCACACTGTGTTTAGCACGATTGTAAACACTGTGCCGCGGTGAGTGCGCATGCGCAAACCCCGCCTACATCCCTCGTAACCAACCCTTGAGCCCCGCCCCTTACATCACCCCTTTTATTGCAATCCCACACTTACTTCCACCACTTATAAATACATGTAATTATCTTTAAAAAAGTATGCATGGTGGTATTCATGGACTTTGAATACCAATTTAGTATAAGTCATACCACAAGTTTACTCGTTTTTACTCGTTATTAAATGATTGTCAAAATATACTCTCTCAATTGCAAAATAGTTATGCTTGTTTTAAGATAATATTTCGGCTATTTTTCTAATTGAAGTATCACCATACTACCGACAATGTTTTTATAAGTCACGGACTAAATGTAATAGAAACGTCTTGTAAATATATTTTGCATTACAGCTTTTAATATGTACATTGAAGAATTTTCGTATTAATTTGTTGCATGATATACTCGTATACACTGTCGACAAAAACACAACTATTGTTTTTGAGGCTTTTATGTTCGAAGTAACATATATGATATTTTAGGGGATAGTAAATATAGTTATGGGTTATGCGTTTAAATTTTTGAGACTATGATTTCAATCAAACATAACATGATGTGATATGCGTTAACGGTAACAGACACTATCAGTGTGCGTTAACAATGCGCTAGGCATGTTTACATTTTGACATAAACTCCATTATTTCACTGGTAGAAAAAGGTTATATCGATATAATTGTGATTTGTCATGTTTTTGTTAATGTTTTTAAACAATAAATTTTACCGCTCGCGCTTTACAATATATCACATGAGATTTGTTTACACGCGCTTGCCGTCCCATGTTATATCACATGAGATTTGTTTACACGCGCATGCCGTCCCATGTTATATCACATGAGATTTGTTTACACGCGCATGCCGTCCCATGTTATATCACATGAGATTTGTTTACACGCGCATGCCGTCCAATGCCGTCCCATGCCGTCCCGTGCCGTCCCATGCCGTCCCATGTTATTTCAACGTCGAAAAGCGGTAGCATACGAACATTGTCGTTTTTATTGGTTGTTTGCTGCAGTCAAATTATTAGCCCCTGAGGCAAGCACTTCAAAAAATATAAATAAAATAAAACAATTACAGTTTACTGTATTAAAATAAGTGTGAAATTATAAAATATTTATAAAAAATAGGCTATGAACCAAATTCACTCACTTTCCGCAATATTGTTATCATATGAAATACATACGCTCGTCTCCTCCTCAGTCGAGACGATACTTGGGAAAATGCTAAAAATGGAGTCATCTCCAATTAGCATTTAGTTGTCAACGCCCACCATCTCTGGGGACGTTTAAAATACAATAGATCTAATGTGACTTGCATACGCGGTAACTGTTTCATCTGAAGCTATCATCAGGCCTTGAAATCATATAATATTGTCTCAGTTTATGTTTTTTCAGATTAAAAGCTTAGATTGTGTGTTAAGTGTTGTTACATTTCAATTGCTTATTTTAGCTACGACATCGACGACACAAAATACTATAATCTTTGAAACATTTTGATACGAGATAATTCATTATTTGATCAAATACATAGTTTGGTATTTAACACAAAGAAAATATTTTTAACTGAAATTCTCTAAAATAAAGACCATTCAGAAGGGATAAAATTAATGATTATGATTACTCAAACATTTTTCACAAACGTATAGATTTTTATGAATTTAAAAGTTGAAATGATAAACTTTGTTCTGAATTGGAAAAGTATACATTTAAAACTGTATTCTATTTATTTGGAAAAAATATTTTGAACCATTCAGAAGGGATCCAGTTGTTTTATCTTAATAAAAAGATACATCGTCGTGTTTGATGCATATTTTCCTTCAATGTGTCATGTACTTTTCCGATCAGTTCATGCACTTGCTTTTCAAAAAATAAAAAAAATTAAATAAAATTTATATTTAAGTATGTCTAGAATGATCGGGATATTATTCACTCGGTTTTCAAGCTTGTTCGATCAAGAACAAATAAAACAAAAGCTCGTCTTGAATTTAAATGATACTAGAAAAAATACAAAATACGGTCAACTTCAATAAACATGGCAGATGAACAGATAGATAGACAGAAAGGTAGATAGACAGACGGACAGGTACGCAGGCGGGTGGGCGGTCGGTCGGTCGGCCGGTCGGTCGGCCGGACGGTCAGACAGACATACAGACAGACGGACGGACGGATATACATACAAACATACATACATACATACATACATGCATGCATGCATGCATGCATCCATACATCCATCCATACATACATACATACATACATACATACATACATACATACATACATACATACATACATACATGCATGCATGCATGCATGCATGCATACATACATACATACATACATATGCAGATGAACAGATAGATAGACAGAAAGGTAGATAGACAGACGGACAGGTACGCAGGCGGGTGGGCGGTCGGTCGGTCGGCCGGACGGTCAGACAGACATACAGACAGACGGACGGACGGATATACATACAAACATACATACATACATACATACATGCATGCATGCATGCATGCATCCATACATCCATCCATCCATACATACATACATACATACATACATACATACATACATGCATGCATGCATGCATGCATGCATGCATGCATGCATGCATGCATGCATACATACATACATACATACATACATACATACATACATACATACATACATACATACATACATACATACATACATACATACATACATACATACATACATACATACATACATACATACATACATACATACATACATACATACATACATTACATACATACATACATACATACATACATACATACATACATACATACATACATACATACATACATACATACATACATACATACATACATACATACATACATACATACATACATACATACATACATACATACATACATACATAGATTTATTCTGAGCAGAGCCTCTTAATATTACAAATAAGACGTCTATAAATATTTGAATTTCCTTATCTTTTTTTAATGTAAATCAAAGAGCTTAACACGCAGTAGTATGACACTGTATGTTTATATTTTTCCACAAAATATTTTTTCCAAATAGATAGAATACAGTTGTAAATGAATACTTTTCCAATTCAGAACAAAGTTTACCATTACAACTTTTAAATTAATAAAAAATCTTTATTTTTGTGAAAAATGTTTGAGGAATCATAATTTCGTGTTCATAAAGACATGTATGCATTCAAACAGTACAATGAATAATAATGTCTTGTCAACATAATTATGTTACATGTGCTTGATTATTTAATAACAATTAAAACGTATATTCATTTAAAAAAAGTTAAGTGAAATAAATGTTCACCTTTTTGTTTGTTTCATTTAATTCTTAAATAAACTTCATTATAAAAAATCGCGAAAAAGCTTAAACGCCATTCGTTTGTGTATAAGGACGTCATCATTATATCTTCTATACAAAGCAATATTTAAGTATGGGGGGGGGGATCTCATAATCTGTTTGTCGTAGTGTTGCAGATTTTGTAATATGGTTAAACAATGTTATGTTTGTAAATTTATTTCGCGCGTTTTAATTGGTCTGAAAATGTACCTGGCGCTAGAAGAACGATGAAATTGATGGAAAACTGTTTCGCTTTCTATGCTATTTTTTTCTGTTTACTCGGGGATATGAATACAATCTCAAAATCTTTCACTGAAATCAAATCTTTTCACCGATACAATTCTACATCCTATGGTAAGAGCATATTATACACTCCAAGGATGTGCTTAAAAGCCACGGAACAATTAATTCTTAAATAAAAACGCAGTAAAAAAGTATTTACATGTTCACCTTTAACGATAGATTGAATTACCAGAATTGTAGCTAACAATTTTGATTAAACATTATCTAAGACAACACAAATAAAACGATATATTTTATTTACTGATGCAGATATTTAAGTGTATGCGCAGCTGCGCACTAAAGACGGTATTTTTACATACTCAAATACATTTTAAGCAACCTCATATCAAAATAAACATTTTCCTCAGACATGACATATTTCGAAAGATCTTTTTCGTGCTTGAATAAGATCAAAGCCAAATTAACCCCAATGTTTGGTAAAGTGACTACCCTGTGCAAGTAATAAAAAATTCAAAAATTAAAGTTCAAAATTAAATGACCTGTCATTTGCAATTGCATTGAGCTGCGCAGTTGAAAATACAATTTTGATGGCCCTTTTCCAATTGGAAATTTGAAGGAAACCTCTTATCAATTAAGAAAATAACAAAAGAAAAAAACGTTTCTAAGGTGTGTTGTAAGATATATAGAATATTTTGAATTGGTTCGGTATAACTGGGGTAGATTTTTCGTACCATAGGCTAAGTACTGCTTTAGATACTTTACAGAATTTCAACATGCTAAAGACATTGAACAAATAAATAATGGACATAACTTCGATCGTATTAAAGGAACATCTGATGCAATATTTTATCATTGTTATCCTTAAATTAATAACCCTTATGGTGCTCATTTCCCCACAGACTAATTGTTTTATAGAATTGATGATATTCCTGTATGTCATGGTATCAAACATTGTTTATTAACTTTGAAAGTATTTAAAAGTCAGACAAGCTTCGTTTAAAGTACAGGATCATTAAACAATATTAGTCACAAAACGATATGATAAATGTCTTTTTTTCTTATATACGACTTAAAATGCTTGTCAAGTACTTACCGCACAGCAAATCCACAGTGTGTGTGCCACTAGAAGTGTTGATATCCAATACATAAGCCACAGTATTGAATGAACACAAGCGCCTTTTGCGTGAGGACCAATGACGTGAAACTGTAAGAACCAATATAGCAACGGAAACCATTGGATACGAGTGTAGCAGCTTCAAAACATCCCAAGATCTTAATGAATACTGGTTTTTAAATAATATAAAATTACATTTCAAGTAAATTCAGATACGTTGTTGTGGTTCGCTGGGAAAAAGTCAGAGGTAACCTTTGATGGCATTGTTCCGATTTACCTTTACTGGGATTGTTCGAGTTAACGTTTGATGGCATTGTTCCGAACAATTCAGTTGAATCAAAACTGTTTAGTCAGATGTCACAGTGTTCCTCATCAACCGTACCAATCAGAACAACAACAACACCAGCAGCTACTTGCTCTGTCTGTCAAAATTATCATTTTTTGTGTGCATCTTGCGGGAAACATGAACAGAAACCGTATGCTTTTTTTGTTTGTTCTAATATCAACATATATTGTAAATTTTATTCACGGATGTTATTTATTTATGGGTGTGCATTTGTTTCATGGATGCACACGTTTGGTGTGTAGCTCAAACGATATCCGAGCCGATTCAGTAATAGCTATTTCAATTACAACACAAACACCGATTCGAAATTGATCGGTATACGTCGTTGCATTGTTGGCGTCGCTCTGGAGAGCGGCGACTAGTATGTAATGCCTTTTTTTCGCTTATGGGAGGAGAAGTTATTTTACGGATCAATATATATATTTTTGTTTTAAGATTATCTTGCATAGTGGTGATTTTTTGTGAAAAATAGTGTAAATAAGTACTGCATTTGTGCCTATTACATTTATTACAACATTCATTGCCAATAATGCAGAGCTAATTGTTTTAATTAATAACTGATCCACATCTGATCACAGGGACTGGGTACATACGCGAAACTTTCTGGTTTTGTATAAAAACAAAACATAATCAAAATATATTTATTTTGTGTTTTTTCTAATTTGCTTATTTAGTGGATAATCAATGTAGAACGATATTTGACGACCTATCGCGCAAGCAAGTTTATTGGAAGGCGTAGTGGTACGAAAACGTACAATGTATTAGTTTATTAATAGAACTATAATAACGATCGTTATACACAACTTCACCAAATAGCAGTACATAAATGATGTCAGCCGGAATAGCTCAGTTGGGAGAGCGTAAGCCTGAAGTTTTTTACGCAACAATCATCTAAAGGCCCTCGGTTCAATCCCGGGTTCCGGCACAAACGGAACAGTTCGGAGGCTGACATTTTTTTTCAGTCAGGTTAATAAATATAATAAAGCTTTATTTTATGTAGACATTTTAAAATCCATTTTACTACAATTGGACATTTTTATTAAAATGAATGGATGCCGCGTGGTGACAACGTTAATTAAATTTTCTTACATTACTTAAATATCTTATAAAAAATACACGTGTTTTTATATTAACAAATAAATGCAAACAACACATCTATTATCCGTGTATTTTTATAGTTGTCTATCATAGGCCCTAAGTACTATCCCTACCACATATAGAGCGCGAAGCGCGACACGTATTATAGATTGTAACAATGAGTTGCGATAAAGGAACCAGCCGCTTATCAAGGAGGAGCTGTGTCCCAGCAACCCGTTTCCCTAGAGTCAAGCACTCCTCGGAGTTTTTTTTAAGAACAACATATAGAGCGCAAAGCGCGACACGTATTACTATCCAGGTGGTAAGGGCCCTTTAGCATTATCCGACCATTACGTCCATAGTTATCTTCCATAAAATTTGAGAAATTTTGAAATCGTTGTTCGAAGTCCAAAATGTTCATCCGATTGTTCCCAAACTTGCACAGGTTTTTTTTATCAATGAGGACCCAACCCAAACTCTATATGAGCGATATCGGACCATAAGTCCAGAATTATGTCTCTTTGAATTTAAAAATAAAAGTGTAGTACGTAGTACAAGCAGCGGTTGTTTCCCTTCTCATGTCTTGTTCTATCAAACTCTTCCAGGTAGCAGCCATACTGCACTAGAGAAATATACATGGATTTATTGATTGACAATATTCAACAATTGTTCTCAATGTTAATTTCATACTTGGTATATGTGGCCATTATCATTCGATCGGATTTATATTTGAATGCGTTGTTATTGCAAATTCCGAGCAAACGTCAGCGCGGATTTGTTTTGCACGTGTTTTACTACGTTTGAAGTACCATCATTTACAAAGTTGTCTCACATTTGCTTATTTTGATCATCAAAAGCTTCTCTAGGTCCATTAATTATGCATGTTTATACATCTAGCATAGCTGATTGGATTTTAATTTTGATTTTTCAAGTTAAATGTCCATTCATATTTTAATACTTACGCATATTTCTTAAACATTTGTAGGTACGTGGTCTTGACAATAATTAAGTATTAGGGCATTTTGTTTGATCTATAAGTATAATGAACACTTTTTACTTTATATCGTTATTGGTAACATTGATAGCACTACATAGACAAAATTTATAATGTCGATATTCCTGTATCCGCTATAAAGTTTAAAACGGAATCAAACGCTAAAATATGAGAAAGAATATACGTATAATATTGCAGTCCTTATTTTTCAGTTAAAGTTTTTTTTATACAGTTTTTAATCAAAATAATGTGCATCATAATGAACCAACATTATAATAATCTACACTTTTGGGATTATTTGTATTTCGCAGCCAATATATTATACAATTATATTTTGCATTGATGAATAAGAACCACCGTTTATTTAATATATTGTAGTAAAGTACAGCTGCAGTAGTGATGTAGTGATGCTTGTGGTACCACAGAACGCAATTTAATACTGAAAACATTAAGCATGATTTAAAACGTTAATTTTTGCTTATTTCAGGAGCACACTTCGGATTCAAACGAATGGCGCGCGGGAAACAATACCGACACCGACAGTCCTCCGACGAGAACCACCGATCAACTACAATGAAGGTGCCAATACTCAACCTGTTCCATCGTCATATCATACTCATCACGGAGCGTCATTTCCGCAGAGCCATGATCCATATCGACCAACAGATATTGAGGCACCTTTGTCGCCTAAGTTTCAGCGGAAGCGATCTCTTTCAATTTCATCGATTACATCGTCTGTCAAGGTGTGTTTCGACAATGCTGAGCCTTTAGATATTAAAGATAAGTATTCCAGTTCAATATCTGTGGAAAGTGAAAGAGACAGACATGATCAATCACAAGAAAAACACAATCATGAACAAGAAGACACACAAGAAATGGATGGAGATTTTCAACGACTAGTAGACGGTACAGAGGTAAGAATTCACAGAAAGAACAGTTGTATCGAAATTACAAAACATGAAGTAGTAGAGAATGACGATCAAAAGTATAATATTAAACAAATAGTTTTTGTTTCTAAGCAGGATGATGAGTCTAGAAAAACAGACTCCAAAGACCATAATAATGATGTATCAATAGAAAAAACTCTTGAAGAGACAACCCATTGCGATGACCAAGCTGTTGCTGATGATTCATATTCAAGAGATTTCGATCAATTGGATGAACGTTCAGACAATGTTGATAATGAAACTAACAGGACTATAACTCCGTCACTGGATTATCAGTTGAATGCAACAAAAGAGCATCAAACATCCATTCCTGCAAACACAAATGAAGAAATTAAAGTCGATTTAACACCACGGGGAAGACCTGTTAAGCTGGCACCACTTGATCTTAAAACGATGTCAAACAGTAATGAATCAAAATCGAAAATAACGCCAAGATCTAAAAAGTCTTCCAAGACCAAATCCAAAGATTCGGTTCGCCGCAATTTGAATTTGGAAGACGGCATGTCAACATCTTCAAGTGTTTCGGGCGAATCTTCTCTTTCCAGCGCACGGTCATCAAATACGTCAACGCCTAGAAAAGAGATGGCACAGAAGAAACTTCGAAAGGAGCTGAAAGCAAGAACACCGCGAAAATACGAAAACAAAGTGTATTATGTTGTTGGAACAAACGAAACAGGAGGAAAGTGGGCGAAGAAATCAGACATTAAACAAGAAGGTAAAGCAGATCCAAATGAAGATAAAAAAATAAGTCTCGACGATGTAAAGCATGAGGACGAGAACGAAGGAAATTCAGATAGTATGAATTATTCAGTCAACATTCCAAAGCTTCAATTAAACGAAATAACGAAATCAGAAGTCGGGGCACAAACTAAAAAGTTACATAATGACGAAATAATTGTAGACAAAAATTCATCTTACGAGGGTGTTTCCCAAGACAGCGATATAGTTGATGCGCTAGCAAAAATGGAACGAGTCAGTAATCCTATATCATGTCAGAGACAACCAATACTGTCTGACCATGATGGAAACGATAATAAGGTAGCCGATGAGAACGACTATGATGATGATTTCGAAGAGGACGATACTGATATCGATCAAAGTGGGGTACAGAAACAAACAGAAAAAGACAATCAAACCAGCGACAAAAAGCACGATCACTCATTAGAAGCAAATACAAAACTTGATGACAACGACCAAGAAAACGATCTCAAGAAAATTACAAGTCATTATCGCCCGGCAATAGATGAAGTGGCGGTGAAATCAAAACAGAAACAAAATGAACTTAAGACGATGAACGTTGCCAATGACTCCGATCTTAAAGTACATGTTGTTAGCTCAGATGATAAACAGTCCAACTATAGAATAGGATCGCTTGTCATTTCCCATTCCACAATAAATACACTTGTTATTTCTAAAGATAGCCGTTTTGGAATTGATGAGACACAACTAGGAAAATCAAAGGAAAATATCAATAGTGTTGACTCAAGAGACAGGATTATGCGACCAAAGTCCGACAGAAGTACAAAAGAAACACTAGAAACAGAAATGTTAACACCAAAAGAAACTAAGACAACGACTAAAGGAAATTCTGAATTGAACGAACACGTAAATGTAAAGACGGCGTTGAGTGGCGCTGCAGAGAAAACTGTGTTTGAAGAAAAATCAGCATTTTCCGAAAAAAGACTCAAAGAAGAGGTACCGGATAGCGACATTGAACGTCTTGGTGCTAATTTCGAAATTAACCATAAAGAAATGAAACACGATAAAGAACAAACAGAGTCAGCGGTAACAGGTAAAATTCTTGTTCAAGATATTCATCAAACAGGGGAATTAAACACTGAGTTAGCAGAACATTCAGTAGTTGAACTGTCGGAAAAGTTACAAGACGAACATACACTTAATGGGGAACCAGATGATGCAGCTAAACATTTGCAGCAAAATATTAAGATTTTACACCAATTAAAATCAAGTGAAAACGAAATACAGTTGTCGCAGGAAACGGGTATTTTTAATGTACAAGAAACTAACGAAATGGAAATACTAGTTGAGGCTAAAAAAATAGTCGAAATCTCCAAGGAAGGAAAATCAGTAATAGGCCAAGAACACAAAATAAAGGAAAAATATGATGATTTATCGGAAGCTCATAATAGAGGCATTCTTGTTGCAGGGATACAAGATGAAAACGATGCTACACAACCGGAATACCCAGTGGATAATATACTGGAAATTAAGGAAGAAACTGATTTACCTGAACAGATTGATGGAATATATTCAAAGAAACCGGATTTTTCAGATCAAACAATGTCAAAAGGTAAACAAGAGACAACGATATCGGAATCCATGGCTAATGTTTTAGACACATCATGTTCACATTCCGTCATTGGGAGAACTCAAACAGAATTACACTACATTTGACGTTCCTATAATAATAGAACAATCTGAATCAGAAAACCCCGAGCAAGACAAGGAATA
This sequence comes from Dreissena polymorpha, assembly GCF_020536995.1. Taxonomy (NCBI): domain Eukaryota; kingdom Metazoa; phylum Mollusca; class Bivalvia; order Myida; family Dreissenidae; genus Dreissena; species Dreissena polymorpha. The sequence continues at coordinate 622,238 of NW_026273317.1, read as the reverse complement.
TATCTCTAATGAAGCACCAAATAAAATCGAAGCTGCAGAAGTATTAAATGTGAACACAGAGGTAAGTGATAACAAAGAAAACGAAATGTTTTTTGATACAGAACATCAAAATGAAACGGTATTATATGAACAATATAAAGATAATAGAGAAAACCTCACTGACACTGAAGCTAAACTAATGGACAGAAATATAACTGACACAATCAATGAAGTGGAGCATGTGAAAAGCGCTAGTACCGATGATAAAGAAATTACATCCGGACAAGATATGCAAATGACCACAGTTGAAAAAGAAAAGACAGATAATGATATCCCCAACATTAGCGTAGCAGAAACCGTTCATGAAACGATTGCATATGAACATGAAACTAAAACAGATATAAAACTACATGCCACTAAAGACGCACAAACTAGCAATGAAATATCGACAGGAACCGAAGTTGCAGAATTATCAACTCTGAACACCGAACGAAATGATGACAAAAACTATGACATTACGTTCGATAAAGAACATCAGACTGAGCCGTTCTTACCTAAAGCTTTTACGGAAGATTTGGAACATGTAAAATACATAGGTACCCAAGATAATAATCTTGCCGCCGATTATAATATTCACACGTTCTCAGTAGAGGAAGACGATTATAATCGCTCCACTTTAAGAGAAGCCGAAACCGTACCGGAAAAATTGACCGAGGATACACAGAAACATGACACTGCTGCAGATGCAAATGAACATGCCACTAAAGATGCACATATCAGCAATAAAGAAGCGATAGAAACCAAGGTTGCAGAAGTAGCAAATGTGAAAACAACTGACGTAAAGCACAATGATACGACGTTTGATACTGACCGCCAGTTTGCAACTATCTTAATAAAAGAAGGTCAAGAAGAGAGCGATCACTTTAAAGACACTACAGTAGATCAGGCTGTTGTACAGGTCACTGAAGTTATAAGTGGTGATTTGGCACATATGGAAGGCGGAGGTACTGATGTAAAGGAATTCAATAGCATACCTGTGGTTGAACTGGACATCCACTTGTCTACAGTGGAAGAAAATAAAGAGGAAATAAATGTTAGCAATGAACATGAGTTAGAAAGTGTCGTTTATGGCATGGATGATGTTCCTAATATTAAAGATAAATATAAAACAGACACACCTATGCAAGACAGTAAACAGAACACAAACGAGAAAACAAGTTTAAGTGGGGATTTTGAAAATGTTAGAGAAGACGGCATCAGTGATAAGAAAATTAACACAATATATGAGACCGAAAATGACATGCACACGCCCTCCGTGGACGAAGAAATTGCAGACAATAATGTCCACACCGACAGTGTAGCTGAAACTATAACTGATTCGCCAAATGAGGTTTGTAATGCATTCGAGCAACTAAAGAATGAATCGAAAACAGATTCTACAGAACGAGCAAACACAAGCAATCATGACCATGCCAACGAAAATAAAGCTTCTGAATTAAACAATATGAAAGTCGAAACAAACAACGAGAACGATAATGATTTACAAATGACCCCGGTAGAAAAAGAACCAACAGATAAAGATCTCCATAGTAATACTCAAGTAGAAACCGTTACTGAAATAATAGAAAATAATAAACCGGAACTTGAAACTAAAGCAGATGCAAATAAACATGCCACTAATGACACACATATAAGCAATGACGAAGCAAAAGAAACCGAAGTTGCAGAAGTAGCAAATGTGGAAACAACTAATGTAAAGCACAATAATACGACGTTTGATACTGAGCGCAAGTTGGAAACTATATTAATAAAAGAAGATCAAGAACAGAGCGATCACTTTAAAGACACTACAGTAGAACAGGCTGTTGAACAGGTCACTGAAGTTATTAGTGGTGATTTGGCAAATATGAAAGGCGAGGGTACTGATGTTAACGAATTAAATAGCATGCCTGGGGTTGAACTTTACATCCACTTGTTCCCAGTGGAAGGATATAAAGAGGAAATAAATGTTAGCAATCAACACAAGTCGGAAAATGTCGTTTATGGCATGGGTGATGTTCCTAATATTAAAGATAAATATAAAACAGACAAACCTATGCAAGACAGTGAACAGAACACATATGAGAAAGGAAGTTTAAGTGGGGATATCGAAAATGTTAAAGATGACGGCATCATTGATAAGAAAATTGACAGAATATGTGAGACCGACAATGACATGCAAACACCCTTTGTGGACGAAGAAATTGCAGACAATAATTTCCGCACCAACAGTGAAGCAGAAACCATAACTGATTCGCCAAATGAGGTTTCTAATAATATTGCATTCGCGCAACTAACGAATGAATCGAAAACAGATTCAAATGAACGAGGAAACACAAACGATTATGACCATGACAACGAAAATAAAGCTTCTGAATTAAACAATATGAAAGTCGAAACAAACAATGAAAACGAACATGATTTACACATGACCTCGGAAGAAAAAGAACCAAAAGATAAAGATCTTCCCACCAATAGTCAAGTAGAAACCGTTACTGAAATGATAGAAGATAATACACCAGAGCTTGAAACTAAAGCAGATGCAAATGAAGATGCCACCACTGACACACATATCAGCAATGAAGAGGCAAAAGAGACCGAAGTTGATGAAGCAGAAAATAGGAAAACAAATGATGTAAAGCACAATGATACGACGTTAGATACGGAGCGCAAATTAGCAACTATATTAATAAAAGAAGGTCAAGAAGAGAGCGATCACTTTAAAGACACTAAAGTAGAACAGGCTGTTGAACAGGTCAATGAAACTATTAGTGGTGATTCGGCAAATATGAAAGGCGAAGGTAATGATGTAAAGGAATTCACTAGCATACCTGTGTTTGAACTTGACATCCACTTGTCCTCAGTGGAAGAATATAAAGAGGAATTAAATGTAAGCAATAAACACGAGTCGGAAAATGTCGTTTATGGCATGGATGATGTTCCTTATATTAAAGATAAATCTAAAACAGACACACCTATGCAAGACAGTGAACAGATCACAAATGAGAAATCAAGTTTTCGTGGGGTTGTACAAAATGTTAAAGAAGACGGCATCAATGATAAGAAAATTGACACAATATTTGAGACCGACAATGACATGCAAACACCCTTTGTGGACGAAGAAATTGCAGACAATAATTTCCGCACCAACAGTGAAGCAGAAACCATAACTGATTCGCCAATTGAGGTTTCTAATGATATTGCATTCGCGCAACTAACTAATGAATCGAAAACGGATTCAAATGAACGAGCAAACACAAGCGATTATGATCATGACAACAAAAATAAAGCTTCTGAATTAAACAATATGAAAGTCGAAACAAACAATGAAAACGAACATGATTTACAAATGACCGCGGTAGAAAAAGAACCAAAAGATAAAGATCTTCCCACCAATAGTCAAGTAAAAACCGTTACTGAAATGATAGAAGATAATACACCGGAGCTTGAAACTAAAGCAGATGCAAATGAAGATGCCACCAATGACACACATATCAGCAATGAAGAGGCGAAAGAAACCGAAGTTGCTGGAGTAGCAAATGTGGAGACAACTTATGTAAAGCACAATGATACGACGTTAGATACGGAGCGCAAATTGGCAACTATATTAATAAAAGAAGGTCAAGAAGAGAGCGATCAATTTAAAGACACTGAAGTAGAACAGGCTGGTGAACAGGTCACTGAAACTATTAGTGGTGATTCGGCAAATATGAAAGGCGAAGGTAATGATGTAAAGGAAGTCACTAGCATACCTGTGTTTGAACTTGACATCCACGTGTCCTCAGTGGAAGAATATAAAGAGGAAAGAAATGTAAGCAATAAACACGAGTCGGAAAATGTCGTTTATGGCATGGATGATGTTCCTTATAGTAAAGATAAATCTAAAACAGACACACCTATGCAAGATAGTGAACAGAAAACAAATGAGAAAGCAAGTTTTAGTGGGGTTGTAGAAAATGTTAAAGAAGACGACATCAATGATAAGAAAATTGACACAATATGTGAGACCGACAATGACATGCAATCGCCCTCTGTGGAAGTAGACATTGCAGACAATAATTTTCCACACCAACAGCGAAGCAGAAACCATAACTGATTCGCCAAATGAGGTTTCTAATGTTATTGCATTCCAGCAACTACGAATGAATCAAAAACAGATTCAAATGAACGAGTAAACACAAGCGATCCTGACCATGCCAAAGAAAATAAAGCTTCTGAATTAAACAATATGAAAGTCGAAACAAACAACGAGAACGAACATGATTTACAAATGATCTCGGTAGAAAAAGAACCAAAAGATAAAGATCTCCGCACTAAAAGTCAAGTAGAAATCGTTACTGAAATGATGGAAGATAAACAACCGGAACTTGAAACTAAAGCAGATGCAAATAAACATGCCACCAATGACACACATATCAGCAATGAATCGGTTAAAGAAACCGAAGATGCAGAAGTAGCAAATGTGGAAACAACTTATGAAAAGCACAATAATACGACGTTTAATACTGACCGCCAGTTTGCAACTATCTTAATAAAAGAAGGTCAAGAAGAGAGCGATCACTTTAAAGACACTACAGTAGAACAGGTTGAACAGGTCACTGAGGTTATTAGTGGTGATTCGGCAAATATGAATAGGCGAAGGTACCGATGTTAAGGAATGCACTAGCATACCTGGGGTTGAACTTGACATCCACTTGTCCTCAGAGGAAGAATATAAAGAGGAAATAAATGTTAGCAATGAAAATGAGTCAGAAAATGTCGTTTATGGCATGGATGATGTTTCTAATATTAACGATAAATCTAAAAAAGACACACCTTTGCAAGACAGTGAGCAGACCACAAACGAGAAAGTATCTTTAAGTGGGGATATAGAAAATGTTAAAGAAGACGGCATCAGTGATAAGAAAATTAACACAATATGTGAGACCGAAAATGACATGCAAACGCCCTCCGTGGACGAAGAAATTGCAGTCAATAATGTGCACACTGACAGTGGAGCAGAAACCATAACGGATTCGCCAAATGAGGTTTCTAATTTTATTGCATTCGAGCAATTAACGAATGAATCGAAAACACATTCAAATGAACGAGCAAACACAAGCGATCATGACCATGAAAACGAAAATAAAGCTTCTGAACTAAACAATATGAAAGTCGAAACAAACAACGAGAACGAACATGATATACAAATGACCTCGGAAGAAAAAGAAACAAAAGATAAAGATCTCCTCAGTAATAATCAAGTAGAAACAGTTACTGAAAGTATAGAAGATAATAAACAGGAACTTGAAACTAAAGCAGATGCAAATAAACATGCCACTAATGACCCGCATATCAGCAATGAAGAAGCGAAAGAAACCGAAGTTGCAGAAGTAGAAAATGTGGAAACAACTGATTTAAAGCACAATGATACGACGTTTGATACTGAGCGCAAGTTGGCAACTATCTTAATAAAAGAAGGCCAAGAACAGAGCGATCACTTTAAAGACACTACAGTAGAACAGGCTGTTGAACAGGTCACTGAAGTTATTTGTGGTGATTCGGCAAATATGAAGGGCGAAGGTACTGATGTAAACGAATTAAATAGCATGCCTGGGGTTGAACTTGACATCCACTTGTCCTCCGTGGAAGCATATAAAGAGGAAATAAGTGTTAGCAATACACACGAGTTGGAAAATGTCGTTCATGGCATGGATGATGTTCCTACTATTAACGATAAATCTAAAACATACACACCTATGCAAGACAGTGAACATACCACACAAGAGAAACCAAGTTTAAGTGGGGAAATAGAAGAAGACGGCATCAATGGTAAGAAAACTGACACAATATGTGAGACCGAAAATGACATACAAAGGCCCTGTGCGGAAGTAGAAATTGCAGACAATAATTTCCACACCAACTGCGAAGCAGAAGCCATAACTGAATCGCCAAATGAGGTTTCTATTGTTATAGCAGTCGAGCAACTAACGAATGAATCGAAAACAGATTCAACTGAACGAGCAAACACAAGCAATCCTAACTATGCCAAAGAAAATAAAGCTTCTGAATTAAACAATATGAAAGTCGAAGCAAACAACGAGAACGAACATAATTTACAAATAACCTCGGTAGAAAAAGAACCAAAAGATAAATATATCTTCATTAATAGTAAAGTAGAAACCGTTACTAAAATGATAGAAGATAATACACCAGAGCTTGAAACTAAAGCAGATGCAAATAAACATCCCACCAATGACACACATATCAGCAATGAAGAGGCGAAAGAGACCGAAGTTGCAGAAGTAGAACATGTGGAAACAACTGATGCAAAGCACAATGATACGACGTTTGATACTGAGCGCAAGTTGGAAACTATCTTAATAAAAGAAGGCCAAGAAGAGAGCGATCACTCTAAAGACACTACAGTAGAACAGGCTGTTGAACAGGTCAATGAAGTTATTAGTGGTGATTCGGCAAATATGAAAGGCGAAGGTACTGATGTAAAGGAAAACAATAGCATAGCTGGGTTTGAACATGACATCCACTTGTCCTCAATGGAAGAATATAAAGAGGAAATAAATGTAAACAATAAACACGAGTCGGAAAATGTCGATTATGGCATGGATGATGTTCCTTATATTAAAGATAAATCTAAGACAGACACACCTATGCAAGACAGTGAACAGACCGCAAACGAGAAAGGAAGTTTAAATGGGGCTATAGAAAATGTTAAAGAAGACGGCATCATTGATACGAGAATTGACAGAATATGTGAGACCAAATATGACATGCAAACACCCTCTGTGGATGAAGAAATCAAAGACAATAATTTCCACACCAACAGTGAAGCAGGAAACCATAACTGATTTGCCAAATGAGGTCTCTAATGATATTGCATTCGAGCAACTAACGAATGAATCGAAAACAAATTCAAATGAACGAGCAAACACAAGCGATCATGACCATGACAACGAAATTAAAGCTTCTGAATTAAACAAAATAACAGTCGAAACAAACAACGAGAACGAAAATGATTTACAAATGACCTCGATAGAAAAAGAACCAAAAGATAAAGTTCGCCCATTTAATAGTCTAGTAGAAACAGTTACTAAAATGATAGAAGATAAACAACAGGAAATTGAAACTAAAGCAGATGCAAATAAACATCCCACCAATGACACACATATCAGCAATGAAGAGGCGAAAGAGACCGAAGTTGCAGAAGTAGAAAATGTGGAAACAACTGATTTAAAGCACAATGATACGACGTTTGATACTGAGCGCAAGTTGGAAACTATCTTAATAAAAGAAGGCCAAGAAGAGAGCGATCACTCTAAAGACACTACAGTAGAACAGGCTGTTGAACAGGTCAATGAAGTTATTAGTGGTGATTCGGCAAATATGAAAGGCGAAGGTACCGATGTAAAGGAATACAATAGCATAGCTGGGTTTGAACTTGACATCCACTTGTCCTCAGTGGAAGAATATAAAGAGGAAATAAATGTTAGCAATAAACACGAGTCGGAAAATGTCGTGTATGGCATGGATGATGTTCCTAATATTAAAGATAAATCTAAAACAGACACACCTATGCAAGACAGTGAACAGACCATAAACGAGAAAGCAAGTTTAAGTGCTGATATAGAAAGTGTTAAAGAAGATGGCCGCAATGATAAGAAAATTGACACAATATGTGAGACCGAAAATGACATTCAAACGCCTTCTGTGGACGGAGAAATTGCAGACAATAATTTCCACACCAACAGTGAAGCAGAAACCATAACGGAATCTCCAAATGAGGTTTCTAATGTTATTGCATTCGAGCAACTAACGAATGAATCGAAAACAGTTTCAAATGAACGAGCAAACACAAGCGATCATTACCATGACAACGAAAATAAAGCTTCTGAATTAAACAATATGAAAGTCGAAACAAACAACGAGAACGAACATGATTTACAAATGACCTCGGTAGAAAAAGAACCAAAAGATAAAGATCTCCCCACAAATAGTCAAGTAGAAACCGTTACTGAAACGATAAAAGATACTAAACAGGACCTTGAAACTAACGCAGATGCAAAGAAACATATCACCAATGACACACATATCAGAAATGAAGAGGTGAATGAAACCGAATTTGCAGAAGTAGCAAATGTGGAAACAGCTGATGTAAAGCGCAATGACACGACGTTTGATCCTGAGCGCAAGTTAGCAACTATCTTTACAAAAGAAGGTCAAGATGACAGCGATCACTTTAAAGACACTAAAGTAGAACAGACTGTTGAACAGGTCACTGAAGTTATTTGTGTCGATTCGGAAAATATGAAAGGCGAAGGTACTGATGTAAAGGAATTCAATAGCAAACCTGGGGTTGAACTTGACATCCACTTGTCCGAAACTGACATGCAAACGTCCTCTTTGGACGAAGAAATTGCAGATAATAATTTTCACACCGACAGTGAAGCTAAAACCATAACTGATTCGCCAAATGAGGTTTCTAATGTTATTGCATTCGAGCAACTAACGAATGAATCGATAACAGATTCAGATGAACGAGCAAACACAAGCGACCATGACAACGAAAATAAAGCTTCTGAATTAGACAATATGAAAGTCGAAACAAACAACGATTACGAAACTATACCTTCTTTTTCAACAGAATCTCATATGGAAACTGTGTTAACAGAAGAAGGTAAACACGAAAGTGATCAGTTCGTTAATATTGAACTAAAACTGCAAAAGAACTCAATAGACGAAGGTAGAGAGGTGAAATATCTTCGAACCAATATTGCATATAAACAAGAAGTTGTCAATGACATCAATGAAGTAATCAGTGGAGATCAGGAAATCGTAAAATACAAAGGTACCGATGATAAAGAAATTGACAACGAATCAGAGACCAAACGTTACGGATTTTCTGAAACAATGCGTGAGATGAACATGATTTTAACCGAAGACACGAAACAACATAATGATCAAATTACTGCCTCAGAAGAAGAAACAAAACTTAGACCGATCACTGAAATAATCAACGGAGATGTGGATCATGTGAAATACATAAGCGCCGATGAGAATGAAATCGTAAAGATATCGGTGACCGAACGGGAAATGCAAAAGACTGGTATGGAAAATAAAGAAGTGGAACATAATAAACACTTCAATTGTAATGAAGAAATCATTAATAGTGAGCCAGATACTCTTGCAAAAATAACAGACAATCAGCAACGAGTAAATGTTTCTGAAACAAACGACAAAGAATATAGATTTGACATTAAATCCAATATATACAACAAAGATGCTGAATTTGAAGAATTAGAGCAAAAGAAAGCCATACAAAGTGATATTAAAGAAAATTACATTTCTTGTGATAAAGAAATTTGTATTGAAACATTGTTAGAAGAAAAAGGTAAAGACACACGTAATGTTACCATTGATAACAAAGAAGAGGAGATTAAACCAAATGAAGCAGAAACCGCTAATGACACTGATGATTTTAGTAAAAATGAAAAGCAAAATGAAACTTGGAGTGTTGAATCACCCAGGTTATTTCCCCTCAAAGTACAATCACCTGAACAATCAAAAACTTACAAGGAGGAAAATGACATTAAGATATTTGGTCCTGCCTGTGAACCGACGGATCCAGTACCCGTATCATCATTGATTCAAGACGTTTGTGATCACGAAAACAAGATTTGTACATCAGAACAGGAAGGAAGCTTTACATGTGAAATAACATACAGCGATGATTTTAATTCGTATGTGAACGAAACAAATGAAATTGAGTCGATGGCAAATGAGTTAGAAAAATCTGAAACATTTAACGAAATTAGTGAGCTTGACATTTCTGACACTGCAACTACACATAACAACGAAGAAAGCGATGTTAGTCAGATAATTGATAGTCTTAAAGAGATTGACAATGATCATTCAACACAGGAAACTATCACTGACGAATATAATAAAAACGATGATCATTTCTCAAAAAGTGAACAAGAAACCGTTACCGGTAAGACATATGATATATCTGAAATTACCACCGAAGATGCGACACCTTCACATGCATTTAAATCAGATTTAATTGAGGATAACACAATTAAAATTATCAGTGCAGAGGCTAATAAATATGAAACAGGATATTTAGAAATTGATAAGTTGGAAAGAAGCGTTGAAAATACAAATAAAATTACTTCAAAAAAAGATAACGAATCTGAAACAGATGCGCATAAGAAGAACAATGAACACGAATATATAACTGAGAGAGAAGCGGACGAAACTAAAATTGAAGAAACTGAGAAAAGAAATATCGAAGGAGTCGATGCAATACAAAACGTCAGTTTTTCTGATACTGAGCGCCTCCGTCAGACACATAACGATCCTAAAAATAAAGAAAATAAGAAACTGATAGATAAATCTGAAATAATGATAAATGCGCACGCCAGCGACAGTGAAAGTATCTCCCATTCATTGGCTCAAGACAACGAAGTTAATCGGTTAGACAATACAAAAGATAGATATACCGATGATCAAGACGGACTGTTAGATGAAGAAAGTCAAAAGGTCAAAGTGATAACAGATGAACTTGAAAAAGACAGGCAGCAATCTCCTGATACTGAATCAAAACTCGATACAAGAACTATGATTCAAGAAATGAATGACTGCGTGGAAAAGAAGAACGTCGATTATAGTGATGAAAAAGTTATTGACAATATTTCTGAATCTAAATCGGATATGCAAACCACCACGTTAGAAAAAATCAAAGAACATGATTATATTGTCTCCAAAAATGAAGATGGGGCCGTTACTGGTAAGACACATGATATTAAAGAAATGACAACCGAGGATGAGAAAGTTTCATATGTATTAAAACAAGACTTCAATGAGGCGGACAGTACAGTGAAAGTACTCAGTGAAAAAGCTGACAAGTCTGAAATTGGACATTTAAAAAATGATAAAGTTGAAGGTAGCGTTGATAAAAAAAAATGAGATTTCTTTAGAAAAGGATTTTCAGACTGACACTGTTTTAGAAGACGTAATTAAAGATGAATTCATGCAAGCCACCGTTCCTACAGAAGATCCAGTTGTTAAACACATGGGTGATGAAATACAAGACGACGTGGATTACGAGAAAGCCGATGACACTGCTAATAACGTTATGGTATTCGGTTCAGAGTTCGCCATTGATTATCGAATTTCAACAGCAGAACAAGTTGAAGACGAAAATGATCTAACCACAAAAAGTGAAAAAGAAACCGTAAGTAGTCAGGTAAATGATGTTAATGAAATGACCGAAAATAAGAAACCGCCATGTGAATCCGAAACAGATGCAAACGAGCACGAAAACAAAGATAAAATAGTCCCCAGTCCAGAGGATAATGAATATGAAGGCAAAGATTTAGGAAATATGAAAGTCGAAGTCGTTAATGAAAACAATGAGAGGATTTCAGAAAGTGATCATCAATTGAACATGGTAATAACTGAACAAATTAAAGAAGAAAAGATCGAGCAAACTGCTCATACGGAAGCACAACAGTTCAATGAAAACGTGGACATAACAAAAGAGGATGGTACCAATGATAATATAAGTGACAGCTTATACGCGTCAGAGATTGAAATGCAAATGACATCAGTGAGACTAAAAGTTGAACATGAACTTACTACAGCGGGTGAAGGAAAAGCAACGGTATGTCCGATTCATGACGTTCTTATGGTGACAGTTGAGAAACAGGCCAACGAATCTGAAACAGATGCGCACAAGCAGAACGATGAACACAAATATATAAGTGAGAGAGAAGTCAATGAGACTACAATTGAAGAACGAGAGACAAAAAATATTGAAGGCCTCGATGCTATACAAAACGTCAGTTTTTCTGATACTGAACGTCTCAGTCGGACTCATAACGATCCTCAAACTAAAGCAGATACAAAACTGATTGATGAATCTGAAATGGTGGCATATGAGCAAGACAGCGACAGTGGAAGTATCTCTAATTCATTGGCTCAGGGCAAAGAAGTTAAGCAATTAGAAAATACAAAATATGAATATACCGATGATCAGGACAGAATTTCAGAGGAAACAATTAAAAAGGTCAAATTGTTAACAGATGAACGTGAAGAAAACATGCAGCAAACCCCTGATACTGAAGCAGAACTCAATACAAGACCTATGATTAAAGAAATGAATGACGGCGTGGGAAAGAAAAACGTCGAAGATACTGATGAGAAGGTTATTGACAATATTTCTGAATCTAAATTGGATATGCAAACCACCACGTTAGAAGAAATCAAAGAACATGATTACTTTGTCTCCAAAAATGAAGATGGGGCCGTTACTGGTAAGACACATGATATTACAGAAATTACAACAGAGGATGAGAAAGTTCCATATGCATTAAAACCAGACTTCAGTGAGGCGGACAGTACAGTGAAAGTACTCAGTGAAGAAGCTGATAAGTCTGAAATTGTTTATTTAGAAAATGATAAAGTTGAAGGTAGCGTTGATAAGAAAAATGAAATTACTTTAGAAAAGGATTTTACGATTGACACGGCTTTAGAAGACAAAATTAAAGAGGAATTCATGCAAACCACTGTTTCTACAGCAGATCCAGCTGTTCAACACATGGGTGATGTAATACAAGACGATTACGAGAAAGCCGAAGGCACTGCTAATGGCGTTATGGTATTCAATTCAGAGTTCGAAATTGATAAGCAAATTTCTACAACAGAGCAAATTGAAGACGAAAATGATCTAACTACAAAAAGTGAAACAACAACCGTAAGTAGTCAGGTAAATGATGTTAATGAAATGACCGAAAATAATAAACCGCCATGTGAATCTGAAACAGATGCAAACGAGCACAGCAACCAAGATCAAATAATCTCAAGTCCAGAGAATAATGAATATGAATGCAAACATTTAGGAAATATGAAAGTCGAAGGCATTAATGAAAACAATGAAAGGATTTCAGAAATTGATCATCAATTGAACATGATAATAAATGAACAACTTAAAGAAGAAAAGATCGATCAAACTGCTGATACGGAAGCACAACAGTTCAATGAAAACGTGGACATTACAAAAGACGATGGTACCAGTGATAAAATAAGTGACGGCCTATACGCGTCCGAGAGTGAAATGGAAATGACGTCAGTGGGTGAAAAAGATGAACATGAACTAACTACAAAGGGTGACGTAGAAGCCGCAACTTGTCCGACTAATGATTTTCTTATGGTGACAGTTGAGAAACAGGCCAACGAATCTGAAACAGATGCGCAAAAGCAGAACGATAAACAGGAATATATAACTGAGAGAGAAGCGGGTGAGACTAAAATTGAAGAACGAGAGACAAAAAATATTGAAAAACTCGATGCTATACAAAATGTCAGTTTTTTTTATACTAAAGGACCCAGTCAGACACATAACGATCCTAAAACTATAGAAGATAAAAAAATGATTGATGAATCTGAAATAGGGGTATATGAGCACGACAGCGACAGTGGAAGTATCTCTAATTCATTGGCTCAAGGCACCGAAGGTAAGCAGTTAGAAAATACAAATGATGAATATACCGATGATCAGGACAGAATTTTAGAGGAAAAAAGTCAAAAGGTCAAAGTGTTAACAGATGCACTTGAAGAAGACATGCAGCAAACCCCTGATACTGAATCAGAACTCAATACAAGACATATGATTCAAGAAATGAATGACGGCGTGGAAAAGAAAAACGTCGAAGATAGTGATGAGAAGGTGATTGACAATATTCCTGAATTTAAATCGGATATGCGAACCACCGCGTTAGTAGAAATGAAAGAACTTAATGATCATTTCCTCAAAAGTGAAGATGGAACCGTTAATGGTAAGACACATGATATCACAGAAATGACAACCGAGGATAAGATTGTTTCATATACATTAAAACCAGATTTAAATGAGGAAGAACACACAGTTGAAGTACTCAGTGAAGAAGCTGATAAGTCTGAAATTGGATATTTAGAAAATGATAAAGTTGAAGGTAGCGTTGATAAGAAAAATGAGATTACTTTAGAAAAGGATTTTACGATTGACACGGCTTCAGAAGACAAAATTAAAGATGAATTCATGCAAACCATTGTTCCTACACCAGATCCAGCTGTTAAACACATGGGTGATGTAATACAAGACGACGTGGATAACGAGAAATCCGAAGGCACTGCTAATGGCGTTATGGTATTCAATTCAGAGTTCGAAATTGGTAAGCAAATTTCAACAGCAGAGCAAGTTGAAGACGAAAATGATCTCACCATAAAAAGTGAAACAACAACCGTAAGTAGTCAGGTAAATGATGTTAATGAAATTACCGAAAAAAAGAAACCGTCTTGTGAATCTGAAACAGCTGCAAACGAGCACAGCAACCAAGATCGAATAATCTCAAGTCCAGAGAATTATGAATATGAAGACAAAGATGTAGGAAATATGAAAGTCGAAGTCGTTAATGAGAACAATGAAATGATTTCAGAAATTGATCATCAATTGAACATGATAATAACTGAACAACTTAAAGAAGAAAAGATCGATCAAACTGCTGATAAGGAAGCACAACAGTTCAATGAAAACGTGGACATTACAAAAGACGATGGTATCAGTGATAAAATAAGTGATGGACTATACGCGTCAGAGAGTGAAATGCAAATGACATCAGTGGGTGAAAAAGTTGAACATGAAATAACTACAAAGGGTGACGTAGAAGCCGCAACTTGTCCGACTAATGATGTTCTTATGGTGACAGTTGAGAAACAGGCCAAAGAATCTGAAACAGATGCGCATAAGCAGAACGATAAACACGAATATATAACTGAGAGAGAAGCGGGTGAGACTAAAATTGACGAACGAGAGGCAAAAACTATCGAAGACGTCGATGCTATACAAAACGTTATTTTTTCTGATACTGAACGCCTCAATCAGACACATAACGATTCCCAAGCTACAGAAGATCAAAAACTGATTGATGAATGTGAAATAATGGAATATGAGCACGACAGCGACAGTAGAAGTATCCTTTATTCATTGGCTCAAGGCACCGACATTAAGCAGTTAGAAAATACAAATGATGAATATACCCATGATCAGGACAGAATTTTAGAGGAAGAAAGTCAAAAGGTCAACATGTTAACAGATAAACTTGAAGAAGACATGCAGCAAACCCCTGACACTGAATCAGAACTCAATACAATACATAAGATTGAAGAAATGAATGACAGTGTGGAGAAGAAGAACGTCGAAGATACTGATGAGAAGGTGATTGACAATATTCCTGAATCTAAATCGGATATGCAAACCACCACGTTAGTAGAAATCAAAGAACATGATGATCATTTCCTCAAATTAGAAGAATGGACCCTTACTGGTAAAACACATGATATTACAGAAATGACAACCGAGGATGAGATTGTTTCATATACATTAAAACCAGATTTAATTGAAGAGGAACACACAGTTAAAGTACTCAGTAAAGAAACTGATAAGTCTGATATTGGATATTTAGAAAATGATAAAGTTGAAGGTAGCGTTGATAAGAAAAATAAGATTACATTAGAAAAGGATTTTACGATTGACACGGCTTTCGAGGACAAAATTAAAAATGAATTCATGCAAACCACTGTTCCTACGGCAGATCCAGCTGTTCAACACATGGGTGATGTAATACAAGACGACGTGGATTACGAGAAAGCCGAAGGCACTGCTAATGACGTTATGGTATTCAATTCAGAGTTCGAAATTGATAAGCACATTTTAACAGCAGAGCAAATTGAAGACGAAAATGATCTAACCATAAAAAGAGAAAGAACAACCGTACGTAGTCAGGTAAATGATGTTAATGAAATGACCGAAAATAGGAAACCGCCATGTGAATATGAAACAGATGCAAACGAGCACAACAACCAAGATCGAATAATCTCAAGCACAGAGAAAAACGAATATGAAAACAAAGATTTAGGAAATATGAAAGTCGAAGGCGTTAATGAAAACAATGAAAGGATTTCAGAAATCGATCATCAATTGAACATGATAATAACTGAACAACTTAAAGAAGAAAAGATCGATCAAACTGCTGATACGGAAGCACAACAGTTCAATGAAAACGTGGACATTACAAAAGACGATGGTACCAGTGATAAAACAAGTGACGGCCTATACGCGTCAGAGAGTAAAATGCAAATGATATCAGTGGGTGAAAAAGTTGAACATGAAATAACTACAAAGGGTGACGTAGAAGCCGCAACTTGTCCGACTAAAGATGTTCTTATGGTGACAGTTGAGAAACAGGCCAACGAATCTGAAACAGATGCGCATAAGCAGAACGATAAACACGAATATATAACTGAGAGAGAAGCGGGTGAGACTAAAATTGACGAACGAGAGGCAAAACCTATCGAAGGCATCGATGCTATACAAAACGTTATTTTTTCTGATACTGAACGCCTCAATCAGACACATAACGACTCCCAAGCTACAGAAGATCAAAAACCGATTGATGAATTTGAAATAATGGCATATGAACACGACAGCGACAGTGGAAGTATCTCTAATTCATTGGCTCAAGGCACCGAAATTAAGCAATTAGAAAATACAAATGATGAATATACCCATGATCAGGACAGAATTTTAGAGGAAGAAAGTCAAAAGGTCGACATGTTAACAGATAAACTTGAAGAAGAAATGCAGCAAACCCCTGATACTGAATCAGAACTCAATACAATACCTAAGATTGAAGAAATGAATGACGGCATGGAGAAGAAGAATATTGAAGATACTGATGAGGAGGTGATTGACAATATTCCTGAATCTAAATCGGATATGCAAACCACCAAGTTAGTAGAAATCAAAGAACATGGTGATCATTTCTTCAAAAGTGAAGAATGGACCCTTACTGGTAAAACACTTGATATTACAGAAATGACAACCGAGGATAAGATTGTTTCATATACATTAAAACCAGATTTAAATGAGGAGGAACACACAGTTGAAGTACTTAGTGAAGAAGCTGATAAGTCTGAAATTGGATATTTAGAAAATGATAAAGTTGAAGGTAGCGTTGATAAGAAAAATGAGATTACTTTAGAAAAGGATTTTACGATTGACACGGCTTCAGAAGACAAAATTAAAAATGAATTAATGCAAACCATTGTTCCTACAGCAGATCCAGCTGTTCAACACATGGGTGATATAATACAAGACGACCTGGATAACGAGAAATCCGAAGGCACTGCTAATGGCGTTATGGTATTCAATTCAGAGTTCGAAATTGATAAGCACATTTCAACAGCAGAGCAAGTTGAAGACAAAAATGATCTAACCATAAAAAGTGAAACAACAACCGTAAGTAGTCAGGTAAATGATGTTAATGAAATGACCGAAAATAAGAAACCGCCATGTGAATCTGAAACAGCTGCAAACGAGCACAACAACCAAGATCAAATAATCTCAAGTCCAGAGAATAATGAATATGAAGACAAAGAATTAGGAAATATGAAAGTCGAAGGCGTTAATGAAAACAATGAAAGGATTTCAGAAATTGATCATCAATTGAACATGATAATAACTGAACAAATTAAAGAAACTGCTGATACGGAAGCACAACAGTTCAATGAAAACGTGGACATTACAAAAGACGATGGTACCAGTGATAAAATAAGTGACGGCCTATACGCGTCAGAGAGTGAAATGCAAATGACGTCAGTGGGAGAAAAAGATGAACATGAACTAACTACAAAGGGTGACGTAGAAGTCGCAACTTGTCCGACTAATGATGTTCTTATGGTGACAGTTGAGAAACAGGCAAACGAATCTGAAACAGATGCGCATAAGCAGAACGATAAACACGAATATATAACTGAGAGAGAAGCGGGTGAGACTAAAATTGACGAACGAGAGGCAAAAACTTTCGAAGGCGTCGATGCTATACAAAACATTATTTTTTCTGATACTGAACGCCTCAATCAGACACAAAACGATTCCCAAGCTACAGAAGATCAAAAACTGATTGATGAATGTGAAATAATGGCATATGAGCACGACAGCGACAGTAGAAGTATCCCTAATTCATTGGCTCAAGGCACCGAAATTAAGCAGTTAGAAAATACAAATGATGAATATACCCATGATCAGGACAGAATTTTAGAGGAAGAAAGTCAAAAGGTCAACATGTTAACAGATAAACTTGAAGAAGACATGCAGCAAACCCCTGACACTGAATCAGAACTCAATAAAATACCTAAGATTGAAGAAATGAATGACGGCGTGGAGAAGAAGAACGTCGAAGATACTGATGAGAAGGTGATTCGACAATATTCCTGAATCTAAATCGGATATGCAAACCACCACGTTAGTAGAAATCAAAGAACATGATGATCATTTCCTCAATATAGAAGAATGGACCCTTACTGGTAAAACACATGATATTACAGAAATGACAACCGAGGATGAGATTGTTTCATATACATTAAAACCAGATTTAAATGAGGAGGAACACACAGTTAAAGTACTCAGTGAAGAAGCTGATAAGTCTGAAATTGGATATTTAGAAAATGATAAAGTTGAAGGTAGCGTTGATAAGAAAAATGAGATTACTTTAGAAAAGGATTTTACGATTGACACGGCTTTCGAGGACGAAATTAAAGATGAATTCATGCAAACCATTGTTCCTACGGCAGATCCAGCTGTTCAACACATGGGTGATGTAATACAAGACGACGTGGATTACGAGAAAGCCGAAGGCACTGCTAATGACGTTATGGTATTCAATTCAGAGTTCGAAATTGATAAGCACATTTTAACAGCAGAGCAAATTGAAGATGAAAATGGTCTAACCATAAAAAGAGAAAGAACAACCGTAAGTAGTCAGGTAAATAATGTTAATGAAATGACCGAAAATAGGAAACCGCCATGTGAATATGAAACAGATGCAAATGAGCACAACAGCCAAGATAGAATAATCTCAAGCACAGAGAATAATGAATATGAAAACAAAGATTTAGGAAATATGAAAGTCGAAGGCGTTAATGAAAACAATGAAATGATTTCAGAAATTGATCATCAATTGAACATGATAATAACTGGACAACTTAAAGAAGAAAAGATCGATCAAACTGCTGTACGCCTATGCGGCCTATACGCGTCAGAGAGTGAAATGCAAATGATATCAGTGGGTGAAAAAGTTGAACATGAAATAACTACAAAGGGTGACGTAGAAGCCGCAACTTGTCCGACTAAAGATGTTCTTATGGTGACAGTTGAGAAACAGGCCAACGAATCTGAAACAGATGCGCATAAGCAGAACGATAAACACGAATATATAACTGAGAGAGAAGCGGGTGAGACTAAAATTGACGAACGAGAGGCAAAACCTATCGAAGGCATCGATGCTATACAAAACGTTATTTTTTCTGATACTGAACGCCTCAATCAGACACATAACGACTCCCAAGCTACAGAAGATCAAAAACCGATTGATGAATTTGAAATAATGGCATATGAGCACGACAGCGACAGTGGAAGTATCTCTAATTTATTGGCTCAAGGCACCGAAATTAAGCAATTAGAAAATACAAATGATGAATATACCCATGATCAGGACAGAATTTTAGAGGAAGAAAGTCAAAAGGTCGTCATGTTAACAGATAAACTTGAAGAAGACATGCAGCAAACCCCTGATACTGAATCAGAACTCAATACAATACCTAAGATTGAAGAAATGAATGACGGCATGGAGAAGAAGAATGTCGAAGATACTGATGAGAAGGTGATTGACAATATTCCTGAATCTAAATCGGATATGCAAACCACCACGTTAGTAGAAATCAAAGAACATGATGATCATTTCCTCAAAAGTGAAGAATGGACCCTTACTGGTAAAACACATGATATTACAGAAATGACAACCGAGGATAAGATTGTTTCATATACATTAAAACCAGATTTAAATGAGGAGGAACACACAGTTGAAGTACTTAGTGAAGAAGCTGATAAGTCTGAAATTGGATATTTAGAAAATGATAAAGTTGAAGGTAGCGTTGATAAGAAAAATGAGATTACTTTAGAAAAGGATTTTACGATTGACACGGCTTCAGAAGACAAAATTAAAAATGAATTAATGCAAACCATTGTTCCTACAGCAGATCCAGCTGTTCAACACATGGGTGATGTAATACAAGACGACCTGGATAACGAGAAATCCGAAGGCACTGCTAATGGCGTTATGGTATTCAATTCAGAGTTCGAAATTGATAAGCACATTTCAACAACAGAGCAAGTTGAAGACAAAAATGATCTAACCATAAAAAGTGAAACAACAACCGTAAGTAGTCAGGTAAATGATGTTAATGAAATGACCGAAAATAAAAAACCGCCATGTGAATCTGAAACAGCTGCAAACGAGCACAACAACCAAGATCAAATAATCTCAAGTCCAGAGAATAATGAATATGAAGACAAAGAATTAGGAAATATGAAAGTCGAAGGCGTTAATGAAAACAATGAAAGGATTTCAGAAATTGATCACCAATTGAACATGATAATAACTGAACAAATTAAAGAAACTGCTGATACGGAAGCACAACAGTTCAATGAAAACGTGGACATTACAAAAGACGATGGTACCAGTGATAAAATAAGTGACGGCCTATACGCGTCAGAGAGTGAAATGCAAATGACGTCAGTGGGAGAAAAAGATGAACATGAACTAACTACAAAGGGTGACGTAGAAGTCGCAACTTGTCCGACTAATGATGTTCTTATGGTGACAGTTGAGAAACAGGCCAACGAATCTGAAACAGATGCGCATAAGCATAACAATAAATACGAATATATAACTGAGAGAGAAGCGGGTGAGACTAAAATTGAAAAGGGAGAGACAAAAAATATTGAAAAACTCGATGCTATACAAAATGTCAGTTTTTCTGATACTGAACGACCCAGTCAGACACATAACGATCCTAAAACTAAAGAAGATAAAAAATTGATTGATGAATCTGAAATAGGGGTATATGAGCACGACAGCGACAGTGGAAGTATCTCTAATTCAATGGCTCAAGGCACCGACGTTAAGAAGTTAGAAAATACAAATGATGAATATACCGATGACCAGGACAGAATTTTAGAGGAAGAAAGTCAAAAGGTCAAAAAGTTAACAGATAACCTGGAAGAAGACATGCAGCAAACCCCTGACACTGAATCAGAACTCAATACAATACCTAAGATTGAAGAAATAAATGACGGCGTGGAAAAGAAAAACGTCGAAGATACTGATGATAAGGTGATTGACAATATTCCTGAATCTAAATCGGATATGCGAACCACCGCGTTCGTAGAAATGAAAGAACTTGAAGATCATTTCCTCAAAAGTGAAGATGGAACCGTTACTGGTAAGACACATGATATTACAGAAATGACAACCGAGGATAAGATTGTTTCATATACATTAAAACCAGATTTAAATGAGGAGGAACGCACAGTTGAAGTACTCAGAGAAGAAACTGATAAGTCTGAAATTGGATATTTAGAAAATGATAAAGTTGAAGGTAGCGTTGATAAGAAAAATAAGATTACTTTAGAAAAGGATTTTACGATTGACACGGCTTCAGAAGACAAAATTAAAGATGAATTCATGCAAACCATTGTTCCTACGGCAGATCCAGCTGTTCAACACATGGTTGATGTAATACAAGACGACGTGGATAACGAGAAATCCGAAGGCACTGCTAATGGCGTTATGGTATTCAATTCAGAGTTCGAAATTGATAAGCACATTTCAACAGCAGAGCAAGTTGAAGACGAAAATGATCTAACCATAAAAAGTGAAACAACAACCGTAAGTAGTCAGGTAAAGGATGTTAATGAAATTACCGAAAATAAGAAACCGCCATGTGAATCTGAAACAGCTGCAAACGAGCACAACAACCAAGATCGAATAATCTCAAGTCCAGAGAATTATGAATATGAAGACAAAGATTTAGGAAATATGAAAGTCAAAGGCGTTAATGAGAACAATGAAAATATTTCAGAAATTGATCATCCATTGAACATGATAATAACTGAACAACTTAAAGAAGAAAAGATCGATCAAACTGCTGATACGGAAGCACAACAGTTCAATGAAAACGTGGACATTTCAAAAGACGATGGTACCAGTGATAAAATAAGTGATGGAATATACGCGTCAGAGAGTGAAATGCAAATGACATCCGTGGGAGAAAAGGTTGAACATAAAATAACTACAAAGGGTGACGTAGAAGGCACAACTTGTCCGACTAATGATGTTCTTATGGTGACAGTTGAGAAACAGGCAAACGAATCTGAAACAGATGCGCATAAGCAGAACGATAAACACGAATATATAACTGAGAGAGAAGCGGGTGAGACTAAAATTGACGAACGAGAGGCAAAAACTTTCGAAGGCGTCGATGCTATACAAAACATTATTTTTTCTGATACTGAACGCCTCAATCAGACACAAAACGATTCCCAAGCTACAGAAGATCAAAAACTGATTGATGAATGTGAAATAATGGCATATGAGCACGACAGCGACAGTAGAAGTATCCCTAATTCATTGGCTCAAGGCACCGAAATTAAGCAGTTAGAAAATACAAATGATGAATATACCCATGATCAGGACAGAATTTTAGAGGAAGAAAGTCAAAAGGTCAACATGTTAACAGATAAACTTGAAGACGACATGCAGCAAACCCCTGACACTGAATCAGAACTCAATACAATACCTAAGATTGAAGAAATGAATGACGGCGTGGAGAAGAAGAACGTCGAAGATACTGATGAGAAGGTGATTGACAATATTCCTGAATCTAAATCGGATATGCAAACCACCACGTTAGTAGAAATCAAAGAACATGATGATCATTTCCTCAATAGTGAAGAATGGACCCTTACTGGTAAAACACATGATATTACAGAAATGACAACCGAGGATGAGATTGTTTCATATACATTAAAACCAGATTTAAATGAGGAGGAACACACAGTTAAAGTACTCAGTGAAGAAGCTGATAAGTCTGAAATTGGATATTTAGCAAATGATAAAGTTGAAGGAAGCGTTGATAAGAAAAATGAGATTACTTTAGAAAAGGATTTTACGATTGACACGGCTTTCGAGGACGAAATTAAAGATGAATTCGTGCAAACCACTGTTCCTACGGCAGATCCAGCTGTTCAACACATGGGTGATGTAATACAAGACGACGTGGATCACGAGAAAGCCGAAGGCACTGCTAATGACGTTATGGTATTCAATTCAGAGTTCGAAATTGATAAGCACATTTTAACAGCAGAGCAAATTGAAGATGAAAATGGTCTAACCATAAAAAGAGAAAGAACAACCGTTAGTAGTCAGGTAAATAATGTTAATGAAATGACCGAAAATAGGAAACCGCCATGTGAATATGAAACAGATGCAAACGAGCACAACAGCCAAGATAGAATAATCTCAAGCACAGAGAATAATGAATATGAAAACAAAGATTTAGGAAATATGAAAGTCGAAGGCGTTAATGAAAACAATGAAATGATTTCAGAAATTGATCATCAATTGAACATGATAATAACTGGACAACTTAAAGAAGAAAAGATCGATCAAACTGCTGATACGGAAGCACAACAGTTCAATGAAAACGTGGACATTACAAAAGACGATGGTACCAGTGATAAAATAAGTGACGGCCTATACGCGTCCGAGAGTGAAATGCAAATGACATCAGTGGGAGAAAAAGATGAACATGAACAAACTACAAAGGGTGACGTAGAATCCGCAACTTGTCCGACTAATAATGTTCTTATGGTGACAGTTGAGAAACAGGCCAACGAATCTGAAACAGATTCGCATAAGCAGAACGATAAACACGAATATATAACTGAGAGAGAAGCGGGTGAGACTAAAATTGAAGAACGAGAGACAAAAAATATTGAAAAACTTGATGCTATACAAAACGTCAGTTTTTCTGATACTGAACGACCCAGTCAGTCACAAAACGATCCTAAAACTCAAAAAGATAAAAAATTGATTGATGAATCTGAAATAGGGGTATATGAGCACGACAGCGACAGTGGAAGTATTTCTAATTCATTGGTCCAAGGCACCGAAGTTAAGCAGTTAGAAAATACAAATGATGAATATATCGATGATCAGGACAGAATTTTAGAGGAAGAAAGTCAAAAGGTCAAAGTGTTAACAGATGCACTTGAAGAAGACATGCAGCAAATCCCTGATACTGAATCAGAACTCAATACAAGACATATGATTCAAGAAATGAATGACGGCGTAGAAAAGAAAAATGTCGAAGATACTGATGATAAGGTGATTGACAATATTCCTGAATCTAAATTGAATATGCGAACCACCGCGTTAGTAGAAATGAAAGAACTTGATGATCATTTCCTCAAAAGTGAAGATGGAACCATTACTGGTAAGACACATGATATTACAGAAATGACAACCGAGGATAAGATTGTTTCATATACATTAAAACCAGATTTAAATGAGGAGGAACACACAGTTGAAGTACACAGTGAAGAAGCTGATAAGTCTGAAATTGGATATTTAGAAAATGATAAAGTTGAAGGTAGCGTTGATAAGAAAAATAAGATTACTTTAGAAAAGAATTTTACGATTGACACGGCTTCAGAAGACATAATTAAAGATGAATTCATGCAAACCATTGTAAGTACAGCAGATCCAGCTGTTCAACACATGGGTGATGTAATACAAGACGACCTGGATAACGAGAAATCCGAAGGCACTGCTAATGGCGTTATGGTATTCAATTCAGAGTTTGACATTGATAAGCACATTTTAACAGCAGAGCAAGTTGAAGACGAAAATGATCTAACCATAAAAAGTGAAACAACAACCGTAAGTAGTCAGGTAAATGATGTTAATAAAATGACCGAAAATAGGAAACCGCCATGTGAATCTGAAACAGATGCAAACGAGCACAACAACCAAGATCGAATAATCTCAAGCCCTGAGAATAATGAATATGAAGACAAAGATTTAGGAAATATGAAAGTCGAAGGCGTTAATGAGAACAAAGAAAGGATTTCAGAAATTGATCATCAATTGAACATGATAATAACTGAACAACTTAAAGAAGAAAAGATCGATCAAACTGATGATACGGAAGCACAACAGTTCAATGAAAACGTGGACATTTCAAAAGACGATGGTACCAGTGATAAAATAAGTGATGGACTATACACGTCAGAGAGTGAAATGCAAATGACATCAGTGGGAGAAAAAGTTGAACATGAAATAACTACAAAGGGTGATGTAGAAGTCGCAACTTGTCCGACTAATTATGTTCTTATGATGACAGTTGAGAAACAGGCCAACGAATCTGAAACAGATGCGCATAAGCAGAACGATAAACACGAATATATAACTGAGAGAGAAGCGGGTGAGACTAAAATTGACGAACGAGAGGCAAAAACTATCGAAGGCGTCGATGCTATACAAAACGTTATTTTTTCTGATACTGAACGCCTGAATCAGACTCATAACGACTCCCAAGCTACAGAAGATCAAAAACTGATTGATGAATTTGAAATAATGGCATATGAGCACGACAGCGACAGTGGAAGTATCTCTAATTTATTGGCTCAAGGCACCGAAATTAAGCAATTAGAAAATACAAATGATGAATATACCCATGATCAGGACAGAATTTTAGAGGAAGAAAGTCAAAAGGTCGACATGTTAACAGATAAACTTGAAGAAGACATGCAGCAAACCCCTGATACTGAATCAGAACTCAATACAATACCTAAGATTGAAGAAATGAATGACGGCATGGAGAAGAAGAATGTCGAAGATACTGATGAGAAGGTGATTGACAATATTCCTGAATATAAATCGGATATGCAAACCACCACGTTAGTAGAAATCAAAGAACATGATGATCATTTCCTCAAAAGTGAAGAATGGACCCTTACTGGTAAAACACATGATATTACAGAAATGACAACCGAGGATAAGATTGTTTCAAATACATTAAAACCAGATTTAAATGAGGAGGAACACACAGTTGAAGTACTCAGTGAAGAAGCTGATAAGTCTGAAATTGGATATTTAGAAAATGATAAAGTTGAAGGTAGCGTTGATAAGAAAAATGAGATTACTTTAGAAAAGGATTTTACGATTGACACGGCTTCAGATGACAAAATTAAAAATGAATTCATGCAAACCATTGTTCCTACGGCAGATCCAGCTGTTCAACACATGGGTGATGTAATACAAGACGACCTGGATAAGGAGAAATCCGAAGGCACTGCTAATGACGTTATGGTATTCAATTCAGAGTTCGAAATTGATAAGCACATTTCAACAGCAGAGCAAGTTGAAGACGAAAAAGATCTAACCATAAAAAGTGAAACAACAACCGTAAGTAGTCAGATAAATGATGTTAATGAAATTACCAAAAATAAGAAACCGCCATGTGAATCTGAAACAGATGCAAACGAGCACAACAACCAAGATCGAATAATCACAAATTCAGAGAATAATGAATATGAAGACAAAGATTTAGGAAATATGAAAGTCGAAGGCGGTAATGAGAACAATGAAAGGATTTCAGAAATTGATCATCAATTGAACATGATAATAACTGAACAACTTAAAGAAGAAAAGATCGATCAAACTGCTGATACGGAAGCACAACTGTTCAATGAAAACGTGGACATTACAAAAGACGATGGTACCAGTGATAAAATAAGTGATGGACTATACGCGTCAGAGAGTGAAATGCAAATGACATCAGTGGGAGAAAAAGTTGAACATGAAATAACTACAAAGGGTGATGTAGAAGTCGCAACTTGTCCGACAAATGATGTTCTTATGGTGACAGTTGAGAAACAGGCCAACGAATCTGAAACAGATGCGCATAAGCAGAACGATAAACACGAATATATAACTGAGAGAGAAGCGGGTGAGACTAAAATTGACGAACGAGAGGCAAAAACTATCGAAGGCGTCGAAAACGTTATTTTTTCTGATACTGAACGCCTCAATCAGACACATAACGATTCCCAAGCTACAGAAGATAAAAAACTGTTTGATAAATGTGAAATAATGGCATATGAGCACCACAGCGACAGTGGAAGTATCTCTTATTCATTGGCTGAAGGCACCGAAATTAAGCAGTTAGAAAATACAAATGATGAATATACCCATGACCAGGACAGAATTTTAGAGGAAGAAAGTCAAAAGGTCGACATGTTAACAGATAAACTTGAAGAAGACATGCAGCAAACCCCTGACACTGAATCCGAACTCAATACAATACCTAAGATTGAAGAAATGAATGACGGCGTGGAGAAGGAGAACGTCGAAGATACTGATGAGAAGGTGATTCACAATATTCCTGAATCTAAATCGAATATGCAAACCACCACGTTAGTAGAAATCCAAGAACAAGATGATCATTTCCTCAAAAGTGAAGAATGGACCCTTACTGGTAAAACACATGATATTAAAGAAATGACAACCGAGGATGAGATTGTTTCATATACATTAAAACCAGATTTAAATGAGGAGGAACACACAGTTAAAGTACTCAGTGAAGAAGCTGATAAGTCTGAAATTGGATATTTAGAAAATGATAAAGTTGAAGGTAGCGTTGACAAGAAAAATGAGATTACTTTAGAAAAGGATTTTACGATTGACACGGCTTTCGAGGACAAAATTAAAGATGAATTCATGCAAACCACTGTTCCTACGGCAGATCCAGCTGTTCAACACATGGGTGATGAAATACAAGACGACGTGGAATACGAGAAAGCCGAAGGCACTGCCAATGACGTTATTGTATTCAATCCAGAGTTCGAAATTGATAAGCACATTTTAACAGCAGAGCAAGTTGAAGACGAAAATGATCTAACCATAAAAAGAGAAACAACAACCGTACGTAGGCAGGTAAATGATGTTAATGAAATGACCCAAAATAGGAAACCGCCATGTGAATCTGAAACAGGTGCAAACGAGCACAACAACCAAGATCGAATAATCTCAAGCCCAGAGATTAATCAATATGAAAACAAAGATTTAGGAAATATGAAAGTCGAAGGCGTTAATGAAAACAATGAAAGGATTTCAGAAATTGACCATCAATTGAACAAGGCATTAACTGAACAACTTAAAGAAGAAAAGACCGAGAAAACTGCTATTACGGAACTACAACAGGTCAATGAAAACGTGGATATTGCAAAGGATAGTGGCAGCAATGATAATATAAGTGACAGACAATACGCGTCAGAGAGTGAAAAGCAAATGACGTCAGTGGGAGAAAAATTTGAACATGAACTAACTACAACGGGTGAAACCGAAACCGCAACTTGTCCGACTCATGACGTTCTTATGGTGACAGTTGAGGAACAGTGCAACGAATCTGAAACAGATGCGCATAAGCATAACGATAAACACGAATATATAACTGATGGAAAAGCGCACGAGACTAGAATTGAAGAACGAGAGACACGAAATATCGAAGGACTCGATGCTGTAAACAACGTCTGTTTTTATGATACTGAATGCTTCAATCTGACACATAACGATCCTAAAACTCAAGAAAATACGAAAGTGATAGATGACTCTAAAATAGGGGCATATGAGCACGACAGCAACAGTGATAGTAGCCCTAATACATTGACTCAAGAAATCGAATTTAACCAATTAGAGAATGCAAAATATGAGTATATCGATGATCAGGACAGAATATTAGAGCAACAACGCTTAAAGAACACATTGTTAACAGAACAAATTGAAGACAATATGCAGCAAACTACTGATACTGAATCGGAACTCGATACTAGACGGATGAATCATGAAATAAATGACGACGTGGACAAGCGTAAAGGACTAAATGTCGAAGGACTATTTGCTATACAAAACGTCAGTTTGTCTGATACTGAACGCCTCAGTAAGACACATAATGATAATAAAACTAAAGAAGATGCAACACTGGTAGATGAATGTGAAAAAGTGGCAAATGAGTCCGACAGCAAAAGGGGAAGTGTCTCTAATACATTGACTAATGAAACAGACGTGCATCAATCAGAAAATACGAAATATGAATATACCGATGTCCATGACAGAATTTTAGAGCAAAGCACAGAACAGAGCACATTGTTAACACGAACAATTGAAAAGGACAGGCAGCAAACCTCTGATACTGAATCAGAACTTGTAGACAGACATGTGAATGAAGTAATAAAGGACGGCATCGGAAATGAAAACGACGAAGATACCGCTGAGTCGGAAATTATCAAAAGAGATGATGATAAATGCAACAAAATTGAAGAAGAAACAGTTGCTAATCAGACAAATAAAGTTGAAACAGATTTAAATGAGCAAGACAGCAAAAGTGAATTAATTTCCAGTCAAGATGCTATTAAATCTGTACCTGGTGATTTTGAAAATAGGAAACTGGCAGTGAACGTTGATAAAGAAAATAAGCGTTTTTCGGGAAGAGATTATCAGTTGGACATGGTGTTAACTGAAAAACATACGGAGGAGCCGATAGTGCAAACCACTGATACGGAAGCAGAACAAGTTCCTATACTTAAGACTGTGGAAATTAATGAACACGTGGAAACTAATACACAAGAAGGCAGTAAAAGAAATGTTATTGATAGCATATCTGAGTATGAGCGAGAATTTGAAATGACATCATTTGGAGATGAAAACGTTGAAAATGCAGTAATTCCGTCTAAGGACGTTCTTACAGTCCGTAAGAAACCAGTATATATACATGAACATGATGCAAATGAGCAAGACAAACGCAAAAATGTTACTGAGGATGAGGTAGAGAAAATTGAAATTGGAGGAAGGGAAAAACTTAAGATCGAAGAAACCGATGCTTTAGAAAATGAAAGTTTTTCTTATAATGCAATAGACAGAATATCTGAGTCTGAGCCTAACATGCAAATGTCGCCAAAAGGTGTGGAAGTTGAACATGAACTTTTCACAATCGGTGAGGTAGAAACCAAAATAAATGCGACTAACGACACTCTAAAATTGCTAGAAGGGGAGAGACCGCCATATCTTTATAAAATTGATGCACATGAAGGCATTACAAACGGAAACATTACTGAGGAGGAGGCAAAAGAAACTAAAATTGGAGGAATAGCCAAATTACACGCCGAAGGAACAATTTCTAAAGAAAATGACAGTCCTTCTGATACTGAACGTGTCAGTGTAAAAAATGACATCCCTGATATGAAAGAAGATGGGAAACTGTTACATGAAACTGCAACAGGTGCAATTAAAGATGAGAACCAGCAATCCAATAAAACAGAAGACGACGCAATGGTTAAACGGGTGAATGCAGTAATGAATGACGATATGGAACATGAAAAAGACAAAGGGGCTGATGACCACGTAATTGGAAGCGTAAAGTTGATATATGAGTTCAATAGTTACAAGCAAACTAAATTAGTAGAAGTACAAGATGAAAATTATCAATCCGCCAAAAGTGATGAAAAGGCCGTAAAAACCCAGACAAATGGTGTCACTGAAATGCCTAAATATGAGCCATACGTCCTCAGGGAACCCCTCTCCAAAGATGAGAATAGAAATGAAAGCATGTCTGAAAAAGAAGCTAAGATGGAGACAACCGGGAGTGAAAATGCATGTAATGAACAAGAGAAAGTGACAGATGTTGTCGAAGAGAATGAAGACAATGTGAATTGCGATGATGAAACTCTTGAAATCATAGCCGAGCGTATCGTACAAGCTGTATTTAAACAAATATGTGAAGATGACAGATATACTGAATGGGAACACGTATTAAGTGTAGCTGAATCTGAAATTGGCATCAATAAACAAGACATCAATAGCAAAAAGATCGACACTGAAGTCATCAAAAGGAATGAAAAAGTTGATGAAAAATTCGAAAATATGATAAACACTGAAACTGATGATGAATTAGAAAACGAGATATCCGTAGACACACGTGAAAAAGGAAATGACATCCTAGAAGACAAAGAGCAAGGTCTATTGGACAAGGTGGCATTAGAAGAAGGTACAAACCAGAGGGACTATGTTAAACCCAAAGATTATATTGAGAAAGAAAATGAAAATCGACCAGACATGGAAACCGTCTCAGAGGAGGTAAGGAATCAAGAAAGCACCCATCACCAGGAAAAGGAAACGCAGTCCGTTATTAAACATACCGATTTTATTCCCAAGGTAATGGAAGATGAAAAGTTGAAAACTGAAAATGAAGATAAAGTTGAGATAACAATAAGTTTAACTGGGTCTACAACAAAAGTAAGTGAAAAGGTAGATTTAAGACATGAAAATAAATCAAACTTAGAAAACCTCGAAAAGTCAGATGACTCCGTTATGTTATCAACTCTTTCTGATATCACATCAAAAGAACTTTATTCTTACGAAGAAACGGCGAATTCATCACAAGCTGGAGACCTAAACGATGATTTTACTGAAAACACATATTCAGACACATTTGAGTCCGTTTCTGAACATCATTCTACGAATGGAACATCAAATATGCTCGAAACCCATCAGTCAAATGAAAGTGTTACCTTTGGTTCCTCTTTGACAATACCTGGGATGATGCTGCAAGGCGTACGAAGGTCGTCACTGTCTGATTTGGAAGACTTACCAATGGAATAGGCGATTGTAATAAATGACTCATATTTTAGATATATTACTATGATCATTTTTATTAACCATTAAACAATCACCATAGTAGAAATGCTATTGAAAATCATTCGCAAAATAACTAGTAGATATGTAATATTATTCAAGTATATCATGTATATTGGCATGTTCTTATTTATCGTTTCTAATTGCTTGCGTTATCCATGTATGTTTTAAGCACTTAAATAGAATGTTGCTTCCAATACAAGCTCCTCTTTTGACAATGTCTTTTATAGACTAGCTGACAGTTATACAATTTTTGTAAGCACTTTCCATTGTATGCATTTAAAAAATAATTAGTTTGCTTTTATAATTTTCATTTAGGCATTTTGTGTTTTTATTTCTAATATGCAGGCCTTTTAATCCCTGTGTGTGTGACTGTTGTATAACTTAATTGTTTAATTTTGGTGGTTTGTGTATTCAAATATGTATGCATTGTAATGCAATTTTACATGTGATTAGTATTCTGTTAAGAATATTTATAATTGATAATTCATCAACCAATAGAAATGTGTGAATCAGTGAACAGTAGACCAATTATAGTTATATATTTTTGTTAAGTATATTTATAATTGATAATTCATCAACCAGTAGAAATGTGTGAATCAGTGAACAGTAGACCAATTATAGTTATATATTTTTGTTAAGTATATTTATAATTGATAATTCATCAACCAGTAGAAATGTGTGAATCAGTGAACAGTAGACCAATTATAGTTATATATTTTTGTTAAGTATATTTATAATTGATAATTCATCAACCAGTAGAAATGTGTGAATCAGTGAACAGTAGACCAATTATAGCTATATATTTTTGTTAAGTATATTTATAATTGATAATTCATCAACCAGTAGAAATGTGTGAATCAGTGAACAGTAGACCAATTATAGCTATATATTTTTGTTAAGTATATTTATAATTGATAATTCATCAACCAGTAGAAATGTGTGAATCAGTGAACAGTAGACCAATTATAGTTATATATTTTTGTTAAGTATATTTATAATTGATAATTCATCAACCAGTAGAAATGTGTGAATCAGTGAACAGTAGACCAATTATAGCTATATATTTTGTTAAGTATATTTATAATTGATAATTCATCAACCAGTAGAAATGTGTGAATCAGTGAACAGTAGACCAATTATAGTTATATATTTTTGTTAAGTATATTTATAATTGATAATTCATCAACCAGTAGAAATGTGTGAATCAGTGAACAGTAGACCAATTATAGTTATATATTTTTGGGTAGACAAAACCACATGACTGCATAATTAAATATATTCACTGTAAACCCTTGATCAAACAATTAGCTTATGGCATTGTTTAACGAGTAAATGTATTCTAATCATTGCGTATATCATATAATGTTATATATTTTGAACAAATTAATAGTGCCACATATTTGCTTTATGTTTGTATTTATTCATTCATATTATACATGTATGTATATTTGTATTTCTATCTTATACTGCCTTTGTATATGTATGTATGTGAATAATTGTCAAATTAAAATACACATACTAATCTTTTAAACTGTTTAATTGATGATATGATGTCGTGCTATATTTGCGACTAATAAATTTTGATTAAAAATAAATGCTTTTTTATCATCGAAAAGCACACAAGCACACAGTGTTCAAAATATCACAAAGGAGTTCTGATGTTTCATAATTTTTAAATTATCACTTTACTAGAAACATAGAATGTTGCGGCTCATTTTAAATGTATAAATATTGAAACCAGACATCACCAAGAGAAAAACGCGTCAAATCTGAAAGTGTTATAAGGCAAACAACGATTGCCTAAAGTCCTCACAGTGTGTCTCCTCTTACGCGCATGTGCTTGTTTTCCCTAAGGAGATGGTCATTTTTTTGCGCGCATGAAAAGAATGTAATCACTGTGAGGAGTTTTCTTATTGCCTATACACCACAGAAAAATACATACATGGCCAAAACTGATATTTTGGAAAATGACGTTAAAAGGAAGATTTGTTCAGTATCGGGACAGCCAACCAAACTGGATAATGTTCTTAAAGTTGTAATCTGGAACTCCATACTGTCTGAATCTTTTAAACAACGAAATTTAACTCTTTGCATGCTGAGAAATTTGTCATCTGCTAAAATGTTGTCTGCTGAATTTTGAAAAATTAGCATTTTCTTTGGTTTTTTTCCAAAGAATACTATCAGAATAGCAAATAGTTTGGATCCTGATGAGACGCCATGTTCTGTGGTGTCTCATCTGGATCCAAACTGTTTGCAAAGGCCTTCAAAATTCGGTTTCAGCACTGAGAGAGTTAATACCCAGGTTCAAATAAACCTGACTACTTTTAGACTAAATTTACCAATGGTAGTCCCATTCAAATAATGGTAGTTCAGACAGTATGTGGTGTTTCAAGTAGTCTAATTGGTCGGCTTGGTTTTCAGTTGTTTGCTTGCGGACAACTAAGGTTAGTGGTATGTGTTGCAAGTCAGTCTGCTCTTAACTACCCTAAGAACGATAACCACCGCATCTGCCCGTTTATACTTTACCACTGGAACACTGCAGACAGTGAGTGTGTGTATGTAATCAATAGTGTTTAACAGTTTGTGTGACGACATTTGCCAGTTTGTCATTGCAATCGGTACATATTGGCTGCTTTCAGGGAAAACGGGGCTTAATGCATGTCAAATAAGTGGTGTCTCATATTAGCCTGTGCACACTGATTAGCCTGTGCAATGAGCACTAGCTAATCAAGGACGACACTTTCTGATTTTAAAATGTTTTTAGTTAAATGAGAGTTTCTGGTACTGGGATGACAATTAATGCATATGCATTAAGCCCTGTTTTCCCAAAATGAAGCTTAAATTATATTTTCTATTAATGATTTGAACAAAAAAAAGATAAAAGTGATAATAACTTCAAAATAACCTCGCTGACAAGGCAAATAAACATATTCACTTTTAAATCAAATAAACAACCAATGAGTTCTAAATTTTTACCTTATGGCAGTTTTTAGTAAACATCTAAAAGGGACCTTTTCACAGTTTGTCATTAAATGCTTAATATTGATAAATGTAAACATTGGATAGTTAAAGCTCCATTTAAAAAAAAAGAATAAAATTAAAGAAACAAAAAAAGTTACCCTCAACTGGGCTCGAACCACTGACCCCTGGAATAAAAGTCTATCATTTAGACCACTCGGCCATCCGTGCTCATACAATGAGAGATGTATTTGATACTTTATATAAGCAATCCTAGTAGTATCACAAAATATAATGAAAACAACAGAACTCTCCAAATTATTAAATTGTTAAACTTTGTGAATTTACCAAAACATGAAAAGGTCTGTTTAATGTCTTCAGACTTGCAAATTGAATGAGTTCAATACATTGTTAGATCTTACATCATGAATAAATTACAAGTTTAGTGGTTGAGTGTTAGCCTGGGGCCAGTAGATTTAAGCCCAGGAAACTCAATTTCAAAAGTTGGTTACAGTTGGGCTTAAAAGCAGGGCAACTAGCTTTTTCAAAGCTTGAACAACTCAATCCAATTAAACATACAATACAAATTGGAGACTGTGCATCAACTAGGAGTGATTCTATTCCGGCTCACAAGACATGATGCATTAAAAGTCTGTCATGTCGGCAAAATTGTTGCTCAATAATTTAAAGAAAATAGCTAAAGTATTAGATACACATAACACAACAGGTACATGATTCTAGGCTTGTTATTCTTTAGCAAGGCAACCAAAATTCTAAAGATGGTTGCCAGTGCAGCAACCACTTGCGAAAAAAAAAGAGACATATTGTTGTTATTTTGTCTAAGTTATCTCTATCACATAAATATGAGGATAAACAGTGCACACACATCTCGACCGGTGCTTTAAGGCACTCTTTATAAATTTGAGTGGGTTGTTTTCATTTCAAACTTGCGATATAAAAAGCTATAACATATTTTTGAAAACTGAGTTGCATCTAAGATTATGCAATAGCGAACAACTTCAGTGCCTTCAGCGCTTTGATTTACTCCCCCCCCCCCCCGACAACGCCCACCCCCACATGAGAGAATTTACCAAAATAGTTTATACTATTTAGGAGCAAGTAAATTGGGGGTATATTATGATTTTGTTAGGGTTATATCCACCCTAAGGCATAAAGAGACAGTGGCCTCGGCAACAATTTTCCACCTTAATTAGAGTGACATCGTTAAAATATCAGTAGCTGCATTTTTACATATAAAAGGAGCTTGTGATGCCATTTTTTTGCATCATGTTAAATCAGACGATACAAGATAACCTCATCACAATATCGTGGACCTGGAACCCATAAATGACTTAACAGTCTATATGTACAATAAAGGAAGCTTCCAGTTAATAGATGTGTGCTGTGTAAGGCAATACTTTAAAGGTCAAGTTTAAATAAATTTAAATAAAAAATGTATCAACATTCTAAACTCTTTTGATTGAATTAGGACTCTGTCTATAAAAAACAACAGGTGCAGCTAGACTGGTTCTACAGTGCTACTAGTACAGGTTACACCCCATCAACTAGGACTGGTTCTACAGTGCTACTAGTAAAGGTTACATCCCATCAACTAGGACTGGTTCTACAGTGCTACTAGTACAGGTTACACCACATCAACTAGGACTGGTTCTACAGTGCTACTAGTACAGGTTACACTCCATCAACTAGGACTGGTTCTACAGTGCTACTAGTACAGGTTACACCCTATCAACTAGGACTGGTTCTACCCAGCAACTAGGACTGGTTCTACCCTGCAACTAGTACTGGTTCTACCCAGCAACTAGGACTGGTTCTACAGGGCTACTTGTACAGGTTACACCCCATCAAATAGAACTGGTTCTACCCAGCAACTAGTACTGGTTCTACCCTGCAACTAGTACTGGTTCTACCCAGCAACTAGGACTAGTTCTGCCCAGTAACTAGGACTGGTTCTACCCTGCAACTAGCACTGGTTCTACCCTGCAACTAGGACTGGTTCTACCCAGCAACTAGTACTGGTTCTACCCTGCAACTAGTACTGGTTCTACCCAGCAACTAGGACTAGTTCTGCCCAGTAACTAGGACTGGTTCTACCCTGCAACTAGCACTGGTTCTACCCTGCAACTAGGACTGGTTCTACCCAGCAACTAGTACTGGTTCTACCCAGAAACTAGCACTGGTTCTACCCAGCAACTAGGACTGGTTCTACCCTGCAACTAGTACTGGTTCTACCCTGCAACTAGTACTGGTTCTACCCAGCAACTAGCACTGGTTCTACCCAGCAACTAGGACTGGTTCTACCCAGCAACTAGTACTGGTTCTACCCAGCAATTAGGACTGGTTCTAGAATGTGTTGTTGAATCGGATGATTGTAAATCTTTGCAATGTTAATGAGCAAAATTACAGAATACCACACTTTTTGAATAAAACCATAGGTAATACTGGTGAATAACATAATGTTTGGATTACAGAATATATGAGTCGTGTTGTGAGAAAACTGAGCTAATGCATGTGCGTTAAGTGTTGTCCCCTAATGTGGGACGACACTTAACGCTTTTATGGTATTTTTAGTTTCAAGGAAGTCCCTCCTTACCGAAAATCAAGTTTAGGCGGAAAGTGTCGTCCCTGATTAGCCTGTACTGACTGCACAGGCTAATCTGGGACAACACTTTACGCACATGAATTACGCCCAGTTTTCTCAGAACGGGACTCATATGAATCGGAAGACTAATAGTAGGCTTGATTGACATAATTCAGTAACATTTTAAATATCATGACTTAAAAAAACCCAGACAAGGTGGACATGGCAAATAACAGAATATCTGAATGAATAATAATAAAAACCTGAAAGGAAAGCGAATGTTTAATTGACAT
Organism: Dreissena polymorpha; assembly: GCF_020536995.1. Classification (NCBI taxonomy): domain Eukaryota; kingdom Metazoa; phylum Mollusca; class Bivalvia; order Myida; family Dreissenidae; genus Dreissena; species Dreissena polymorpha. The sequence goes on along the minus strand of NW_026273317.1, from coordinate 584,676 downwards.
AATCAATGAACCTGTTTTTAACAGAATGTGGCAAACACAATGTTTTGATGACATAATTGGTGTATAACAGAATGTTGGGATGACAGTATACAACAATCTGGTGTGTAACAGAATGTTTAAATGGCAGAATATGTGATCCATGGAAAATAACAGACTGTTGAATGTTTGAATTATTAAGAAAATATGTGAACTAAAGACTGGACGAACCTGGTGAAATTCCAGAATAATTGCTTTGTAAGCATAAAGGGGATAAACACATTAACACACATATTGAAATAGCTGATACATAAAATGTCAATACCTGACAATATAATTATGTTCAACTCTATTGTGTATATTAATGCATTTCTTTTGCAATAAATGTTGCAGTTCATAGCATTAAATACTGATTAAAATACAACAAAACATCAATTAATAAAATATCATTTTATATCTAATAATTACATTCATGCATTTGAATCAAGAAAGGTATGACATTCAAGCAATATTATTATATTTTAATAACAACCAGTTAATGAATGTGAAATTTGTCAGTAGTTATAAAGGGCACAATTATAAAAAACAATGCCACTCCTATAAACAGTATGATTTTTGTACAGTCTAAACTCTGAGAGAATTTCTGTATCTGTTTAAGTCATTAGAAATTAGAAGTTCTAACACCAAAGCACAAAAGCTCAAATTCTTAAATGATTAGTTAAAACATAGAAAATGTTCAAAGGCTGTTGATATTATGCTCAGAATCTGAGCAAGTCTGGCTCATCATTTACCAGAGCAGGATTGGGTAAATTTTGATAACTTTGATTCAAGTAACAGATGGGGTAGCATTGATTACAGAAAAGAGCCAAACAAAATGGAGAACAGCACCTTTGTATCTCATTTACATATTTTTCTCCCCAAAATTACATCATACTGTCACCAGAAAATCCTAGCCATTTATCAGATCTTAAGTAGTCTGCAATGTTCTTGCGGGCCTCCATGCGAAGTTTGAAGTCTTTCAGGTTCTGCATATAGTCTGCTGCCTTGAATGCCTCAGGAAACTGGGCTTCCGTTGCTCTGACGATGTGCAACAGAGCTAGATCAGCGTAACTTAGTTTGTCACCATACAGAAATCTAAGAGAAAAAAAAAAGTCTGAAACAGTAACCTCTATGCCCTTTTACAAAATTATCATTTAAGTTTAAATATGTTATATTAAATCAACCACAAATCTAACAAATCAATCAATCAACAAATACAAAATACAGTAATGTCATAGGAGTAAAAACAACGCAAAATTATAGCGTGTTTGAGCGTGGGGATTTAACTTAAATTGGTTTTACGATTAGGCTATGACATTGTCTGCGTTGCTAGTGATCAAGTTATTTTCAATCTCAAGTGTCTTTTTTATACACGGTTTCTATGCATACAGTTTCATTGTAAATGCTCAATTAACTCTTAAATATGCTCATAAAAATGCTAAATGCTAATAAACATATTCAGGAAGTTTGGTGACAATCCCTATCGAAACTGATAGAGTTAGAGGGTGGAAACAAAAAAGTGCAGAATGACAAACTGTCAGACAGTTTGGAAACTGTATGCCTCACTTAAAGTGGCCTTTTAACAGATTTTGGCATGTTTTGAAGTTTGTCATCAAATGCTTTATATTGATAAATGTTAATATCGGATATAAAAAGCTCCAGCAAAAAATCAAGAATAAAATGTAAAAAAAGAAAAAAAAAGTAACCCTCAGCAGGGCTCGAACCACTGACCCCTGGAGTCTGGAGTAAAAAGTCTCCCACTTAGACCACTCGGCCATCCTTCCGGATACAATGACAGGTGTATTTTATACTTCATATAACCAATCCTCGTTGTTTCACAAAATATAACGACAACAACAGAACTCTCAAAATTATTAATTTGTTTCGCGTTGCAAAGCTTTATAATTTTCGGGTTTTTAAATCGTCAAAAGATGCATATAATGGCTATTTTAGAGCATGGTAAATGTTCAGTATTACTTTATTTGCTACTGTTTCCTCACAAATATCATAACTAAAACAAAAATTTGCGAATCTGAAACAACTTTTTTCAATTTTGTCAATTTACCCAAACGTGAAAAGGCCCCTTTAAGGGGCACACAATTGTTAGAATCTGTGAACAAGTCCCTTTCAAATTTCAATACACTCGGGGTTTTTGCAGGTTCATTATAATTGTGATGAAATACATTGTAGTGTCTTTAGTGTGATTTAGAGTTCAATAATGTGATCCCAACTTAGGGAGCATTCTAGTTGTTCTTTTAACATTAGCAAATATTGCTCTGATTATTCCAAGAAGGAGGACTCAAAAGTGTCCCTGTATTGGTTGTGAAAGCTCTTGTGTTTACATGGTTTGTTATTTCTCTTGGCATAATAAAAATAGAATCTGATCTTTTTCCCTACAGCTTTCAACATAATGGAGCTTAAATGAAACCGTCTTATTAGCCTGTAATTTTGAACCATTACCCTTTCCCTTCCTGATTGTTAGAGAGCACCCTCTCAAAGTATTTCATCCACCTGGGCAGTCGCTCCGAGACAAAGCGGTCGATGTATGGCTGCGTTGCCTCCTTCTGACTCAGGTAGGGGCCCTGAGGATGGATTCCGTGAAATGATAAACGACCTGAAGTCAATGAAGAATATTTATGAATTTTAAAGGAGCGCTTCACACTGGTAAAACCAGGCTTTATGCATGTTCATAAAGTATCGTCCCAGATTAGCCTGTGCAGTATGCACTGCAGTGATGACACTTTCCGCTTTCATGGAATTTTTTGTTAAAAGGTACTCTCTTCTTTTAGCAAATCCAGTTGAGGCACAAAGTGTCTTCCTGATTAGCCAGTGTAGTCTGAACAGGCTAACCAAGGACGATACTTTACACTTATAATTTAAGCATCCTTTTCCCAAATGTGATTATAGGCCTATTAAAAACAAGAGGGCCATGATGGCCCTGATTCGCTCACCTGACTAACCTTGCTACATTAACTTAAATTCTATCAGACCCATATACAATCCCAAGCCAGATTTCATTAATTAATACATGCTGACAAAATTTCATTAAGACATGATGAAAACTGTGACCTCTTTCATCTACACAAGGTTTTACTAGAATTCGCCCAGTGACCTAATTTTTGACCCCAGATGACCCATATACAATCCAAAATCAAATATAATTAAGATAAACATTCTGACCATATTTCATTAAGATCAGATGAAAACTATGACCTCTATTGTCTACACAAGGTTTTTCTATGATTTGACCTTGTGACCTAGTTTTTGACCCCAGATGACCAAAATACAATCCCAACTCAGATTTCATCAAGATTAACATTCTGGCCTAGAAGTTTTTTTTAAACTTTGACCTAGTGACCTAGTTTATGATCCTAGATGACCCATATTCAATATCAACCCAGATTTTAACAAGACAAACATTCTGAGAATATTTCATTAAGATCTGATGAAAACTGTGACCTCTATTGTCTACGCAAGGTTTTTCTATAATTTGACCTAGTGACCTAGTTTCTGACCCCAGATGACCCAAATACAATCCCAATCCAGATTTCATCAAGATAAACATTCTTACCAAATTTCATAAAGATTGGATGAAAACTGTCACCTCTATTGTCTACAAAAGGTTTTTCTATTATTTGACCTAGTGACCTGGTTTTTGACCCCAGATGACCCAAATACAATCCCAACCCAGATTTCATCAAGATAAACATTCTGACCAAATTTCATAAAGATTGGATGAAAACTGTGACCTCTATTGTCTACACAAGGTTTTTCTATTATTTGACCTAGTTTTTGACCCCAGATGACCCAAATACAATCCCAACCCAGATTTTATCAAGATAAACATTCTGACCAAATTTCATAAAGATTGGATGAAAACTGTGACCTCTACTGTCTACACAAACAAATTGTTGACAGACGCACACACGCACACACACACGCACGCAAGCACGCACAATGGACGCCGGACATCACAGGGTCACATAAGCTCACCATGTCACTTCGTGACAGGTGAGCTAAAAATTCAAAGAACAATGCAATAATTTGCTGGTGTTTTTAACTATTATTTTTACGGTTGATACAAACAGTTTAAGTACTATTTGTAATAACCATGGCAAGAGTCTCTTTTAAAAAAAACTCTAGGACGAAAGCAATTTTATCATATAATCATGCTAAGACGAAATTTGATGACATATGTTGGACATACTGATCAGTAAATGATTTACAAAAACATGCAATTGATTCAACAAGCTTCTTCAAAGTGACACGATTTCTGCATTTGCATACCATATCATGCAGTAATGTACTAAGACTGCGGTCTCTTTCTCCTTGAAAGCACTTTACCACTCAGTAATTCACGTTGTCGCATTTTTAGTCCCTTAGAAAGTAAATTTAAATAAAGACCTTTTGTACTAGATTAAAGTTTTAAAAGCCTCATTTCCAGCCCTTAGATACTGATGATGAGCAAACAGCATAAAACCTTGTCAGACTGAAAGTTACTCTCAGGCTGTTTTTGTTTTTGGCTGGTTTTATATAGCCATTTTCACTATGCTTTTTAGCGGAAAAGGTTAAGGTACCTTCAGCAATGTAGTCATGGCAACTCAGGCTGATTTGCTCCGCATGAATTCGGTCCTCTACGCTGTCCGGAACTAGGCCAAACTGCTCTCCAAGATATTTACATATCACGGATGTCTGTGAAATCTGAAGGTCACCTGCAGCACACAATATATGGAAAATGCTTGACTTATTTTGTTTTCTATGACTACTAGTATTAGGACTTATGGTAATTTCTGTGCATACGTTATCTTCATGGTTTTACTGCGGAATAATATTATTTGGTACATTATTATTAGGTTTTTTTATAGCAGAAAAGCATCCACAAAAGTTGTTAATTAAAACTATAAAAAATTAAGAGTTATTTAAACTTAATTTTCTAAATCTCTACAAATTATTTTTTATAAAAATATCGAAAAACAAATGAGGCCACATCAATATAACAAAAACATTTCAAAAAGCACCAATTGCATGCTTTAATCAATATTTAACATTTTTTGAAATTACAACAATTTGAAATACTATTTTGCTGCTTTAACAACAACCTGCCCTATATCTTATTTTCATTTGGATGTTGATGCGACAAATATATAAGGGCTACTAAACTTCTTAATCCTAAATTAAGAATTTAGAATTTTTGTAGTTGTTGTCAAGGGTTGTATTCACAAAGTATATGGTATTTCTATTAGCACAAAATCTTCTATTTAGAAGGAGTGCTGTATAGGAGGAAGAAGAAGTATTCAGTGATTTTTTTTTGCTTTTATTTGTTACAGCCCATGCCATTTGAATTGGGAAAATTAGTGCGATAAACCGTGAAATTGGGAAAAATAGTGTGCTTAACCATGAAATTGGGAGAAATTAAGCATTATAAATAGGATTATAAGTAACAGAATTAATATTGTTTTTAAGTGCATGTTCAGGGGGTTTTCTAGCCATTTTGGGAAAAGGAGTCTGGTCAAATTGGGATTTTTTTTTAATCAATAAAAGTGGCAAATTGGGGTATTATTTATCGACAAAAAGAACTAAATTAAAGTTATATATATATATTGTAGGATGTTTAAAAAATAAAGTTGAGATCTAGAGTTAGAAAATCATAATTAAGTCATAGGAGACTTCTTTCTTAAAAAAACAAAAAACAATTGTTTTTTTTTTTGGAAATTGGGCTTTTTTTTTGGAAAATTTTGGTCCGATTTTTGGGAAAAAACATGGAATTTTGCAATTGGGAAGCAGCCAAAAATCGGCGGTAATTTTGAGCAAAAAAATCACTGGTATTATAATATAAATGTTATTATTAAATCAGGAAATCTATTAAGTCAGTATACAAACTTCTTTAACTAGTAAATCTATTTATTAAGTATAAATAACAAGTACAGCAAAATGAATGTTGACACGACTTCACTATCAAAAATGCGAAAAACATGAGCCACTCATCCACAATTTAATTTGCAAACAAAAACATCATACACATTCTTGAAAATTATTTACAAGTTAGAGAAATTAGATTGCATCGACAAAATCACTTAGAATTTACTTTGGGATACCACTCCAGATGTTTTATTTTGGAGCACATGCCGTGTCATATACTCATACTATGAGCTTGGGATTTATTGCAATTTTCAAATATTTCATTTTCATACTTTGGGGCTCATTGATTTATCAACAGAAGGGAAATAGGAACAATTGCTTAGAAAAAGTAAATGAAACACTGCTGTTCTGTGTACCTTTCTGTAGCACGGGGGGTGCAAAATGAGGATATCCTGGCATTTCTCCACCACATATCAGTTTCCAGACACTCGGCCCGTCCAATCCACATTCTTTCCATGGGACCCCGGCCTCCACGAATACCAGGCGGACAAACTCTGCCCTCCCCGGAAAGCGGGGATAGTAGTAGAGAATCCATTCATCACTCATGTCTCTGAAGAGAATGAAAGAAAACAAAGTGGTAATCATATTATTACAGTGAAGCCAAGGTGGGGGTAGAGAATCCATTCATCACTTACGTTTCTATAGAAACGAAAAAACAATCGTTTGTGTCTCGTTCTGGGTAAACTGGGCTAATTGCATGTCCATAGAGGGTTGTCCCAGATTGCATGTCCATTGAGGGTTGTCCCAGAAAACTGGGCTAATTGCATGCCCATAGAGGGTTGTCCCAGAAAACTGGGCTGATTGCATGTCCATAGAGGGTTGTCTCAAAAAACTGGGCTAATTGCATGTCCATAGAGGGTTGTCCAAGAAAACTTGGCTAATTGCATGTCCATAGAGGGTTGTCCCAGAAAACTGGGCTAATTGCATGTCCATAAAGGGTTGTCCCAGGGCTAATTGCTACCCATAGAGGGTTGTCCCAGGGCTAATTGCATATCCATAGAAGGTTTCCCAGGGCTAATTGCATGTCCATAGAGGGTTGTCACTGAAAACTGGGCTAATTGCATGTCCATAGAGGGTTGTCCCAGGGCTAATTGCATGTCTATAGAGGGTTGTCCCAGTGGGCTAATTGCATGTCCATTGTCCCAGATAAGCCAAAAGGGATACAAAAGGTCCTGTGTCCCCTCTCCTGAGACATGTAAAAACAAACCTGTGATGTGAAGATTTTGATTGTGTTTGTGTAATAACTGTAACTGTAGTTGACCCCAGAGGCATAATTTGAACAACTTGGTAGAGGACCACCATACAAAGATATACACCAAATTTCAAATCCATGACCCTAGCAGTTTCAGAGCAATTTTTACAAGTTATTTACTATACAAGTCTATATTCATATGGTGACCCTTTGAAGTGCCCAATTTTGACCCCAGGAGCAAGATGTGAACAAACTTGTTAAAGGACCACCACATTTTACAAACACATTTAAGGAAAGTAACGTTAATAAACATAAACAGATAATATTTTGCCCTATAAAAATGACAAATAAAATAAAATTCATAATAAAATCAACAAATATTATGGTGGCCAGAATTTCTAGCATCAGTTGATATTGTAAACCATGAGCTGTCAAAGAATATAAAAATATCAAACCAACATTAATCAATAACTCAACTATAGCCATAATATTTACATACAATAACTTCAGTAAAGTATTTATAAAAAACAGTGTCTGGATTTGTTACGTAATGACAGTTTCAAACAATCCATAATATTAAATGTAACTAGTGACCTCAAAATCAATAGGGGTCATCTGCGAGTCATGATCAATCTACCCATGAAGTTTCATGATCCTAGGCGTATGCATTCTTGAGTTATCATCCGGAAACGATTTTACTTTTTCGGGTCACCGTGACCTTGACCTTTGACCTAGTGACCTCAAAATCAATAGGGGTCATCTGCGAGTCATGATCAATCTACCCATGAAGTTTCATGATCCTAGGCGTATGCGTTCTTGAGTTATCATTCAAAAACCATTTTACTATTTCGGGTCACCGTGATCTTGACCTTTGACCTAGTGACCTCAAAATCAATAGGGGTCATCTGCAAGTTATGATCAATGTACCTATGAAGTTTCATGATCCTAGGCCCAAGCGTTCTTCAGTTATCGTCTGACAACCACCTGGTGGACGGACCGACAGACCGACCGACAGACCGACCGACATGAGCAAAGCAATATACCCCCTCTTCTTCGAAGGGGGCATAATTAACACAATAATGGCAAATGAAATGTAAACTTGTAACCTGAAGAGAGGAAATTTAGTTTAGTTTAGTTTTAAAACATAAAAAATGATCATAATCATAAAAACTTCAATCTTATTCGTCAAATTGATTATGATATTCATTTGTTAGCCATTAAAGGCATTTGCCAAAATATGTCAGCCTAATATCAATAACTGAATGTATTTCCAGGAAATTAAATGCACCTAATCAATTTTGAGACTTTATTTTTAATTAATCTTTTTAACTACTCATATTTTTGAGTTCAAACAGTCCCTAATGCTTGATACAATTCTGCAAACATTCATAATGACATGCATAAACATTAGATACGCTATAATAGTATACCATACAAAGTACCTGCATGACTCAATGACTGATTAAATTGTTGCACCCGTTTATTTACAAAGTACTTGCATGACTCATTATGACTGATGGAATTGTAACCGCCGTATGTTCACAAAGTACTAGCATCACTCATTGACTATAGAATTGTAACTGCCGTATGTTCACAAAGTACTAGCATCACTCATTGACTATAGAATTGTAACTGCCATATGTTCACAAAGTACTAGCATTACTCATTGACTATAGAATTGTAACCGCCGTATGTTCACAAAGTACATGTACTAGCATCACTCATTGACTATAGAATCAAGGCAGTCCACTGTGTGGGATCATTTTGATCTTCAAGTGTGACCTTGACCTATAGGTGGTGTAACTGCCTAATGCCTTGTTAACATATCCTAAATATGATAAACATTTGAGGCAAGTCTTACAAAAAATCCTTCAAAGGACATAGAATGGACATACGAATAGCATACAGACTCAAACAATAAAACTTTATTGTTTCCTTGACCTTGAATTGGCATTATTAGCTTATGTTGTCTGCAAATAGTTTCAAAAGTAAAATATTAATGCCATGTTATATGAAAATCTTTTAAAATGCAGCGTGCATCGAATTGACATGAAATAGAGACTCAAACAATCAATTTCAATTGTGACCTTGACCTATGTTCTTATGTTGTCTGTAGATGGTTTCAAAGAGAAAACTATTTGCACCGAGTTTAATAAACATCCTTTATAAGCTATATAGGAGATCTGCAGAGGACATAAAATGGTGGCTAAAATATCAACTTTCAAGTACAATCACGACCTTTCAAGTTTGGTTGTAATATAAAATTATATTCTTTAACAACACTCAATATAAGGAAGATAAAAATCATTTAGAGACATGCATGTTTTCACTAAAATTGCATAAAAGTATAACGCAGTATTACATGTATGTATGAAATAATCATGTTTAATATATAAGAGTATGATAATGCAAATAACAACAATAAAACAGCCAATAGAGGAGCATAAATTGTACAATAAAAATCTTCATTCGAACAAAACAGAAAATAAGAAATACAAAGAACTCCATTCTAACACTAGACAAAACAAAGACAAACTCAGCTCTTAACTTCATGATGATATTAAATTCAGTATAACGCAAAAAGAACATATGCTCATATGTTTATAATTAAGCATGAAAAACATATAAACAGCTGTCTCACTGTTGCTAAAAGAAACTTTTGCCCTCAAAATAATAAACAACATGTAATACATTTTCAACAACTGCTCTTTGTTTACTTTAAGTAATACTCAACATTTTAAAATTTAAATAAACATACCCTTATACTTAAACAAACACACAAACACACAAATACACACACACACATTACAGGATGATACATAGAAAATTGAGCTAAATGAACTTGTTTGTTAATTGAATAAGTGCAAAAGCATTTAAAGAACAATTTGCTAAATACGTACATGAATTAAATAAATTGACAACAAGCTACATATTGGATTAATAAAACATAATTGTATGTTGAGCAAAGTTGAGAGCTAAGAATGTTGTACCAAGACTTGTCCATATCAAAGAATCAAATTTCAAATACAATATTTCTGACTAACTCAACACACTGCCAATCAAATATTACCTTAAGATTAAGGAACCAGTGTAGTAATAATCATGCCCTTATTTTGAATACATCAAATAAATAGTGCAGTAAAGAATCGCACATGATAACAAACAATTTGCAAACATGTATTAATTATTACAATACATAAATTAAAATATGCATAAAACATGCATACCCCCGGTACATAAGACAATATACATAAAATCCTACCTGCTCTTTTTAAAAGACTAACCAACTGCAAGCCTGAGTTTTATAAAATCATTCCTGAATAATACTTGCCACAAGCCTTGCACTAGATTCTACCTAATAATAAGCTATACAGGACAAAATTTAGAACATGAAAGAAGTGTATGATAAGATGGGAATATAGGTTAATCATTATAAACTTTATAAATAAATAGACAAACTGATTAAAGTTGAGGATGTACTGAATAACTACTGTTAATGTTCCTTATTACAACAATATGTCCAATGTTTATTGAACAATTTATTTTGGTTATCATTGTAAAGCCAATAAACAGTAAATTTTGACTTCAAATACATATTGAAAACCTACCCATCCTGAAGGGGCTACTTACATTACGTGTGAAAAAAGTAGTTTGTTTTCAATAACCCAACTGACCCTTATTTTTTATGCTAACCCTTTACTCTGTTTTTGGTATTCCCGCTGAGTTTGCGATCAGTTATATATATATTTGACCATAATACATGTGACTTAATTACAGTTTACATTTAAAAAAAGAAATGTGCCATAGATATTTGTAGGATTTCTGATATTGAACATCCTTATTAATGTGGGGAAATCGCTTTTTTAAAGAAAAAAAGTTAACAAAACAGTTTGGCCAAACTACAAATTCTTTTTTTAATGCTCATGGAAATTTTCTCTTTTGGGACATTATAAGGGACTATTAATTGCCACTGAAACATATAACAATATTTGGCCACCAACTTAATGTATAGCCTCAATAAATACTCAAAATCAACGAATATTTTGTAAAATATAAAATAAAGTTAACCCATACAAAATTCAAAATCAATGTTCTATAAATGTTGGAAATCATCGGGGGAAATTCACATGGAATATGTTGCGACTAAAAAAAATTAATATGAGCATTTTATATCTCGTTAAATCCATGTTACCATATCACATCTAGCGTTGAAATTTTGGCTATTGCTATAGCCATCAATCAAGGAGTCTTTATAAAACAAATGTGGTGTTTTGTGAAAAATGTTCGAACAAGAGCACCGCATAATGGGTGCCAACGCTCGGCTGCGGGTGCAGTTTTGAATAAATAAAAGCTTGTCAGATTTTTTTTTCAGAGGTCATAGTGACCTTGACCTTTGACCTAGTGACCCCAAAATGGGTGTGGCGTGTAGAACTCATCAAGGTGCATCTACATATGAAGTTTCAAAGTTGTAGGTGGAAGCACTTTGATTTTAGAGCCAATGTAAAGGTTTTAGCACGACGCCGGCGGACGGCGAGCTGGCTATGACAATACCTCGGGTTTTCTCCGAAAACAGCCGGAGCTAAAAATGACCAACCTACATGTAGATAGTATAATTGTGAAGCAGATTACAATGCAGAGGATGGCACCTTTTTGTAACAAGGGAGACAAGAGCTAGATAAGCTGCTTATCATGTTATACATGTATCTAAGTGCAATGATCAATTTAGCCTTGTTCTGGGAAAACTGGCATTATTGCATGTGCAGAAAGAGTCATTTTCTGCACAGGCTAATCAGGGACAATCCTATCCCCCATAACTGGATTTTGGTTTAGACGAGACTTCCTTTAAATAGAAATTTCCATAGAAGGGGACAGTGTCGTCCCTGATTAATTGTGCAGGCCGCACAGAGTAATATGGGATGAGACTTAAGGCACCTGCGTTATGCCCAGCGCAAGGCTCACATGATTGCTCTGGAACTCGTTACCCCAGCACTTCAGGGATGTGGCGGGACTTAACCAGTTCCGGAGTCTGATAGGCTCGTGGGACAGGGGGAATGCAGATGTTCTTGTTGTAGCACCTAGTATGGCTAGTTTTATTGTCCCTTACCGGTTTCACTGGAGGGGACCTATGGTTTGCGCTCTGTCTGTCAGTCAGTCAGTCAGTCAGTCAGTCAGTCAGTCACACTTTTCTGGATCCTGTCTGTCAGTCAGTCAGTCAGTCAGTCACACTTTTCTGGATCCTGCGATAACTTTTAAAGTTCTCAATATTTTTTCATGAAACTTAAAACATGGATAGAGGGCAATATGGGCATTATGCACGTCATTTTATTTTGTTCCTACGTCAAAAATTCTGGTTGCTATGGAAACAAATAGACTAGAAATACTGCTGAAAATGGGGATTTTCTGGATTCTGCGATAACTTTAAAAGTTCTTAATAGTTTTTCATGAAACTTTAAACATGGATAGATGGCAATATGGGCATTATGCACGTCATTTCATTTTGTTCCTAAGTCAAAAATTCTGGTTGCTATGGCAACAAATATAAAACAATTCTGACAATGGTGGAATTTCTGACAATGGTGGAGCCGGTAGGGGACAATATTGCTTGGCAATAGTCTTGTTGTTCTTGTTATTTGCTTTGCTAGTTTTACCCTCAGTTGCTCTTTGCTGCATGTTATATTATTTTGTGCATGAAATTTTTGTTTGTTTACATATAAATGGCAGTTGCCCAGTGTACTTTTTTATCATGGCATCAGATTTTAATATAACTTGTATGTACCATTTTAAATTAAAATATCTCATTATCATTGTGTTTGTGAGGCAGCTGCTGATCAGTTTCTTTCAAATCTGATTTGAGGGGAAAATTGTTCTCTTAATATATTTTTTATCTGTCACACTTTTGTGTCCATATTCATTTTCAGACTTTAACCTTATTTTTCTTATAGCAGCTCTTAGACCCAGGTCAAGATCAGCAACTGCAGCGCAATTATTTATTTATTAATTTATTTGTATTTTTTTAATTCTTATTAAGTTATCTTTAACTTATCTTTAATATATTGCTATGATCTTAACTGTGTTAATACTATTTGTATTACATGCCATAGTTCTTTCCTTTTTAACATGTTAAAATAATCATGTTTATTGTAGTGCAGGTTATTTTAATTTAATTTAATTGTAAATTATAATTGATCTCAACCCTTGGATGAACATGTTTGTTTATATTATGTAAATTTCATGTAATGTTCAATTGTCTATTTGTTATATGTATGTTGTTATATTATGTCGGTCAATAGCGATACAATGTGATCGCTAATGTTATACTTGTTCTGTACAAACTGACTTTAAATAAAATTTGTACTTGTATTTTTTATTTGTATTTGACAGGTGTGGAAGTGTCTATATATAGAGAGTCAACAAGCCTCTGAATACCACACATGATTGACAGGTGTGGAAGTGTCTATTTATAGAGAGTCAACAAGCCTCTGAATACCACACATGATTGACAGGTGTGGGAGTGTCTATTTATAGAGAGTCAACAAGCCTCTGAATACCACACATGATTGACAGGTGTGGAAGTGTCTATTTATAGAGAGTCAACAAGCCCCTGAATACCACACATGATTGACAGGTGTGGAAGTGTCTATTTATAGAGAGTCAACAAGCCTCTGAATACCACACATGATTGACAGGTGTGGAAGTGTCTATTTATAGAGAGTCAACAAGCCTCTGAATACCACACATGATTGACAGGTGTGGAAGTGTCTATTTATAGAGTCAAAAAGCCTCTGAATACCACACATGATTGACAGGTGTGGAAGTGTCTATTTATAGAGCCAATAAGCCTCTGAATACCAAACATGATTGACAGGTGTGGAAGTGTCTATTTATAGAGTCAATAAGCCTCTGAATACCACACATGATTGACAGGTGTGGAAGTGTCTATTTATAGAGTCAATAAGCCTCTGAATACCACACATGATTGACAGGTGTGGAAGTGTCTATTTATAGAGTCAATAAGCCTCTGAATACCACACATGATTGACAGGTGTGGAACAGTCAACAAGCCTCTGAATACCACATGAACATATGTAGAAGTAAAATTTAAACTAAAGTCTGACACAATCCAAAAAACATAATATGAATCGACATACTTGTAAGCAACCAATGAAATATGGAATTTCGATTACCACACTATGACATCTTTTTGTATATGTGAATACATATTTCCTTAGGACGAGTGAGGATTTGTAATCACTACTTTGGGAGAAGAATTTTTGGAATTTTACACCCCTTCGCTAAATCTAAGTTTGCAAGCCTAGTTCAGAAAGCAAAAGTCCCATAATGTTGAGCAAAAATCATCGAAATAGAACCTTCCAGAAGTATGCACTACTCCCATTAGTAACAAAGTTTTTCTTCATTATTTTTTTTCTGGCCAAATATTGCTGCGAATAAACATTCCGGACAAGCAAGTCAAAAACTGAACACAATGCGCTTATTTTGGAAATTATCACTGATATGAATTATTGCAACAAAATATCTTGGTAGTATGCTGTCTTTCTCCCAAAACTAGAAATAGATTGAAGCAGCTTGGCAAGCACGTAAATACATATTATTACTATCTGAACTCATGTTTATAATTTTATAATGATCATAACAAACTAGTGTCCTGTAATTTGAGACAATATATATATATATATATATTTTGCTTACTTAATGTGATTTTTTAACCAAAAAAAAATGCAACTTGAGAATTCAGCAAAATGAACAATGATAAAATTTCGAGTGTTGAAAATTTATATCAAAATTATATAATGCCCAATCTTAACGAGACTCAGAGACCGACAATAGACCATAGAGTAACAACAGCATTGTTAAACGTACATACTGATTTGATTCAAATAGGACATCCTCCTCGACCATCGCTACTTCTACAGCTCCTTTGTCTATGGACGCAGCCCTATTTTCTACAGGACATAGCCCGCTTGTTGACTTCTTCATCCTCCCTGTCTACTTCTGAAGACCTCTTATCTACCAACACAGCCTGCCTGTCTACTTCTGAAGACCTCTTATCTACCAACACAGCCTGCCGGTCTACTTCTATAACAACCTCGCCCCCAGACACAGCTCCCTTGTCGAAAGATACAGTCATCGGGTCTACTAACACAGAACTGTTGTCTCTAATCACAGCGTTCACCTCATTCTTTTGCAGGTTCACACATATTGTATAACTCCTGGCTGAAGTTTTGCTCTCAGAACTGTCCAATATAACGGGTTTGGAGACAGGAGTACCAGAAATCATCATCAAAGATCCACTTGGAATGCTTTGCTGTGCACTAAAAGTTCCTGCAGCGCCCACTGAGCATGTCTGTTGTGGCTGCGTACTGGAATATTTTTTCTTTTTATTATTTTCTTCTTTTTCACAAATAAATGCTGAAGATTTAAACACATTTTCACTTAATTTATCACCAGTTTTCAATGAGCCTCTAGTTCCAGTACATTCTTGATCTACTTGACCAGTTTTAACAGTGTTACCATGAGTCTGACTATTCCGAATCTTGTTTTTTCTTACAAGCACTAATACATGTACTGGCATCCTCAGCAACATGGTAGGTGATCTCTTTTCTATTCAGTTTCTGTCGTTTTGAAACAGTCACATCCGGACTAGCATCACATCTCAACACACCTCTGCCATCCATGTCTAAACTCTTGTTACATCTTTTAACTCCAACGCTTCCTGGCCCCTCTGAGGCAAAATTAGTTAATTTTGAGGCTGTGTATGGCAACTCAACAGTGTTGTTTACAGTCTTAAAACTTACATCACAGTCTACTTCATTTTCTACATTTTCAGCAGTATCATTATATTCATCTTTAGAACAATCTGGATCAACCGCACTAATAGAGTCTCCATGTCGCAGTCTTGCAAACGGGCTGTTTTGATTGGTCAGTGATGCAAACATGGTAACATAGCTTTCATACACGCATTGAGCCTTCACCACTTGACGTAAAAGGTTGAAGCAATTCTTACACACATAAGTCTTCTTGTAACTTAAATGAGAGAAAATTCAAACTGATGTTTATAAACAAGTTAGTATCGTTCTTTGCTATTTATTATGTATACAGTATTCTCACAATTATGTTAATGGGAGTTCCAATTTAACCATTTTATTACTTGAAATTGAACGTGATACAATGTACATCTTCCGAAAATGTACATTGTTAAGGCAATTATTAACAAGTCAATCAATTGAAAAATTTCTATTGGACTTACATGTAATAGGATTTTTTTTCAAATCCAGCAAATGTGTAAATTTGTACCGTTTATTATTACACAAAACTGATTTTGGGAAATATTTAAGAGAAATAGCAAGGGTGCTACATTGCGATCTGTTTTGTCATTTTCCCCGCCCAGCCTGCCCTTTTTGAATGGTCAAAAAAGAAATACAAAATCTCTTTGAAAATGTATACATATTTGTGCAAAAATTCAGTGACAAATGAAATAATACTGTAATTGAAAACACTTTTGATTTCATAAAACCAAAGATTAACAAGATAAAATCAGTAATACAACAATGTCAAAAATAAGTCAAAATTTCCACCCTGGTCCTTTTTAGAAGCACCATGTACCTTTATGTTAACTGCATCCATCCTTTATTCTAATTATACAATTGTTCATGTAAAACAAAACATCTTGAAATAAACTAGTTTGATCAATAAACTGGTTTTATAACAACTCATTTTTCAGTATGTATAGTTCTAATGATAAAATAACCATGTGATCCAATAACTAATTACTTCCACTTCCAGAAAACAAAAACGCCCAAATGTTTCAAGTCATCATTTTCAGTTGCAACAAAGTTTGAGATAAAAAACTTTTGTAGTCAATACAACATACAACAGAAAGCACTCACTACACGCCTTCCAAGCTTTGAGCCTCATTCTCAAACAGTGACTGCACGGCCTCTAGTACCGTCATTCCCTCGACCAACTCCCACTCCATATTAAAGCGTTTCCTCCGTAAATCACCCTCCGGGAACTGAACCATACAAGACCAGCACCTACTCCTCTTATCACCAAAAAAGTCTTCTGCAAGGAAAATGTGTGACCATGTGAGTCGCATTCTGAGAAAACTGGGCATAATGCATGTGCATAAAGTGTCATCCCAGATTAGCCTGTGCAGTCCACACAGGTTAATCAGGGACGACACTTTCCGCTTTTAAGACTCTTCTTAGCAAATATCCAATTTAGGCGGAAAGTGTCGTCCCTGATATGCCTGTGCGGACTGCACAGGCTAATCTGGGACAACACTTTACGCACATGCATTATGTCCAGTTTTCTCAGAACAAGGCTCATTTTCTCAGTTTTAAGGATTTAAGATCAGAAATGGAAGTTGTGCATAGTTAATACTGTATAAATTTGGTAGTAATTAATAAGATTTGCCTTTTAATAATTGTTATAAACTAAGGGGGTCACATTTAGCCTTTGGCAACTGAAGTTATAATGTTACTTTATAACCCTGCTTATCTAAAAATAAATTAGTTGCAATATTTCAACTCCCAGCCATACAATTTTAACACTCAAGATTGCTGTATTTTGCAAAATTTAACATCCTGAACAGAACTTGTGATATTATTGCACATATACAAAACTGCATTAATATAATATACATTAAATATATAAAATCATCTTCATGTTTGTGCATAAAAGAATGGGAAATATAATAATACAGTGAAACCTGTCAAAACCTAATCCCTGTCTAAACCAAACAGCTCCACATTTGTTTCTGTTTTCTTTAATATATTAAGAAAGGAACACTATGAAGACCAACTACAAAAAAATTCCATCACAAATTTGCCCTAAGACAACAAATTTTAATAACTTGAATACACCATACAGATTTAATGCTCAGATGTCTCTTTGCGGTACCACTGGTGTGGTGTGTACCAGATGATTTGTCACACAAACAGAGCATAATAGTCACCGGAATAAGAAGAAAGTGGTGTAATAAGAGGTTTGCTAGTAGATGAATGTAAAGGTAGAAAATAATACACATCAGATTATTTTGCAGTAAGTAGTGTTTTTGTTCTGAACCATACATACCAGTGCACATTGCATTCTACAATGAGCGCAAATTTATAAATTATTCACAACTAAAATAGTTTGAGTATACTCTAACACTAATTTCTCAGAAAGAAGCACAAACTGTTAATACATTTAAATACAAATATCATCATTATTGCTTATGTAAATCATGCTCCTTACTGGAAAAAAGAAAACAAGTCATAACCTAAACCCCCTGTCAAACCAATTTTGACCCCTGTTGCATGATTTATACAAACTTAGTAGAGGACCGTCATACGATTTTACATGCTAAATATTACACATTTGGGCCAGTTGTTTGAGAGAAGAATACAAGTTATTTTAGGATAGAAGTCTATATAAATCTTTTGACCCCTAAGATATGGCCATTCTCTTCCCCAATATTTTTTTTTTACAAACTTTAAAGAGGACCACTATACAATATTACATACCAAATATTACATCCTTGACGCCAACAGTTTCAGAGATTAAAAAAAATTACATTTGAAAATCAAAACATGTATTTAGTTCTGTGACCAATATATTCAGTTGACCAGAACGTTGTAAAAAACTTGAAAAGAAAGCCACCTAAGATCATTGCTGTGAAGTTGTGTTTAAAACTTCTTCATGATGTTGCTTGAATGAAAAGTTGACGCATTACGCATAACAGACTATGCACAAAGGTGATCAAAACAGCTAACTCTGTGCATTTAACAGGTGACCAAAAGCGTAAACCATAAACAAATTGGAAACATAAGAATTGCATTGTTTTATTTCATACTCCCTCTAAATACAGAATGATCAACCAGGTCCCCCCATTGTTTGGTTTAGACAGTTTTCACTGTAGCAAAAATTATGCTACTTGTTTTAATAACATAAGCTTGTATGATTGACATAAAAGAATTCAAATGGTCATATGGTGTTGTTTTTCTTACATGAGAACAGCCACCACTTTGCATAACTGTTACATACTTGAAAAGTACTCCTGTCTTTGTCTTGAAGGCACTTTGTCTGTGATGTCATGCAGCAGCTGCATGAATGATTCTACATCAGCCTTCTTGTTGACAGCTTGTCGAAGGGTAACTTGACACCCTTGAAAAACAAAAGGTTATGACTTTAAACTATTCAACATTAACATACAACCTTTCAAAGTGTTAATCAGTGATTTTTTTCAGCCAATTGGGAACGGGTCTGGTACCCATGCCATTGGGAATTTTTCGAGTTGTAAAAAAAAACACCAAATTGGGAAAAAAACGAGTTGAAAAATCTTCCAATTAGGAAAAATCAAGTTGTGAATTGTACCAATTGAAAAATGGTATTTTAATGACTTTGTTTAATTTTTGTCAGCTTTAAATGACACAGGCAAGCAACATAAACTTTTATTCACAGTCATGCACAACAACAAATTGACCAATATGCTTGGAACATACTGTTTCCAGTGTTTCAAGAGAACTAGACTAGTGCTCAGTGCATAAATTTTGTCATCAACAGTTTCAAGTATCGTAGGATTAGTACGAATAGCTTCGTCAAGTTCGTCGTCAATCTGCATTTGGCTGCTGTTTATTATTATTATTATCTTTGACAAATTTTGTTGCAGTGTACTGAGGGGAATGGGTGGCCGAAACAGACGCCGAACCTTTAACGAAGCCAAAATTTCTTAACAATTTGCTTTTGACTTCACTAGGCTTTAATTTCTTTCTGTATTACTTACTATTTTGACTCATGGCGAATATTGCCGGAAGCTTAAGAAAATTCAGACTTGTTTATATTTCGCAAATAACATACACATATTTCATACATGTAAGAATGTAACGTTAAATGTTTAAAACAGTCAATGATTGATAAGTCGCAAGTTAATACAGTCTCAAAATACGTCCAGTTGGCGTTTTCAGGGATTGTTTACTCAAATTTGATTGGGATTTTGGGGGATTTTGTGTATTTTTTCTGAAATTGGGACGTGTCTGGTTCATTTTGGGAGCGGATCTGTAGGTCATTGGGAACGGGTCCGTTTACCGGACCCGTCCAAAGAAGGAAAAAAACACTGGTGTTAAACTACAACAAAGTTTTCTGAAAATCACATGATATTATCATGAGAATAATATAGGGCCGCAAATTATTGCAATCACAGAATGATTTATAGGCACCACTGTGTGATTTTTTACATGCAGATATCAAAATAACAGGCTGAAAACAGATGCCCTGCTTGATAGGCTTTTTGAAGGCAATGAAATTAATTAAAATTTTAAATAATAAGAACTTATACAGCATTACTTCATTTATTTTGACATAAAGAGTCCAGGCAATACTGCAACCCATGCAAAAGACATAAAAAATCTTACCGGACATGAGGTTCGATAACTTTAAAGATTTACCGGACCTCACTGCATTTTCATGGACCATATTCTGCTTTAAACAAACAATAAAAAATACATTGTATATTTTTTTATCGTTATGACGTTCACAATGTATAACAATTCTAAACACAATAAAATAACAGCAAAATTTACACCCGTTCAGTCAGCGCCTTTGGACGTAAATTACGCCCAAAATTGGAAGTATTACGTCCCTTAAACAAATGGCAGAAGTCACTTAGACGTCCGATAATCCGCACTCATATTGTTGTCAAATATCGAATTATAGTCACATTACACAGACATGAATGCTGACACAGATGCACCACAAAAACTTCTCAGGTAACTTTCCAGTTGCCAAACTGTGCTGTTCAGCGTCTAATCGGTAACGAGAATGCGTATCAAAAGGGCAGGGTTAACTAACGATTATTATTTTTGATTGACATCAGTCTTGAAGTTAACGTTTATCGCAGATCGATTTACAAGGAATCACAGTTTTAAAATGTACGCAATATCCGATGGTAATTAATCAGTACATGAAAGACAGTGTCTGGTATCATCGCACCTTTTTACCATTAACAATTGCTTTAAACAATTATTGTTCCTTATGAGAAATTAAATGCAAATGGTTAGCAATTAATAACTTATGGCAAGTAAATTGTGAAAACAATACCCGTTACAAATTGCATGGGGTAATAATTTAATTTAAGTAGTAGTATATTTCATCATGTCCATTTTTAGAACTGAATAAAACATTTTTTCTACAGCCACTTGATAATATTATTTAAGTCCCTTTGTATGCATCTGCACCATTCACTAAACATGATGCCATGTAAAACCCGTGTTTTAATAAGAGCGCAAAATTTTTGCTGACAGAGTTGAGTTCCACGCATCGAAAGCGTGCGTGTCAAAACAGACCATGTGCCGTAAATATATATAGACGTGCAACTCGGTACATGTAGCATTTTTAAATGAAAAAATACATTGGCATTAATGCAGATAGTATTGACACATTGAAACTATAGACAAAATGCGTAAATTTACGAATACTAAATTAAATTACGGTTGCGCATTAATTGGTTGTTATAACCAAATTTGACCAGTGAATTAGAATATGCTCACACATTGTGTCACCTGATTAACGCATTTTAAATGGGAATGATCCAATCCGAAAAATTCACTTTTTATAAACACTTGCGTAAAATACCGGACGTTTGTGTTAATAAAATTCTTAAACACATTAGCATCAATACTGGTCATATTTTGGGTTTGAACATAAAAATCGGTATATGTTCATATTCTAGTTTCATTTTCATTTCTTTACCAAAACACACAATTTATTTTTGATCGGACACAAGGTCCAACAATGTCAGGAATAATACAGAACCACAGCAAATTTTATCGGAAATGTCCGAGGTCCGATGTCTTCGCATGGGTTGAAATACTGCATGAAAAAATATTTATTAAAGTTTTGTTTTCGTTTTTGAAAGGTTATTAGGAAGACTGTTTGTGAAATTGTTTGGTGGATTTTTAACACTGGGCGTTTAGTTTAAGTCACCACATCAGGCTCAGCGTGAATAAAACATAAAAAAAGAAATGCAACTCGATTTACCATGGCATATACATCTAGCCGAGTGCCATTTTAATGTTTCAACAGACACTTCTCCGTCAGCGATTTCTTCAAGTGCCTCTAGAATCGTTATATTGGGCTTGTATGAGTTTGCTTCCCATTTTCTATTCTGAAGTTTGTGTTCGAGTTGGCTCGGTCTTTTGTACTTGGAAGTTTCTTTTGAAAAATGAAGCGCATTACAGCAGTTGAAGCAACTCATTCTCTACTAGTTGCATTAATCCAACTTCCAGCTACTGACCCTCCGGGTTGGACGAATGTATTTATGGAGATCAAAAAGTATTTAATAAGAATAAATTGTTTCCAAGTCTCAGATAGGAACACTATTCTATTGACTAATTTAATACTAAGGGAAGTAACTGTTAATTTTTCAAAAAAGGTTACATTATACTATTACCATACATTTTCTTAAAGAGCATTCTAAGCTGAATGCCTTTGTAACAATAACCAACATTGTTGTATTTGAAGAGTGTTTATTTTTAACAGATGTACATTTTAAATGCATTTTAATAGTAGTGACCCACATATGTGCATGCAAAACAAGCAAATAAATTGAATAACTCATTCCCACCTAATGCATAATGTGTATTTCTAAGCTTGCAACACGAACCTCTGTACACAACAACTAATAAAATCATTCATTGATACAGTTGAATAAAGGTTAGATGAAATCTGTAAATGCAGTTCATACTTAAGCTCTGTGTTAAAAAGCAGGTGTTATTTAAACCTGTTGTGTAAGGATAATTGTTGTGCCACATTCTGCTATCCCTGTATATACTCGCAACCAAATTCTAATTTAACTAGAAATGGCGCGGCAGAGGCCGACGCGTATCCCCACGCCGAATGTTTGACCTAGAAGTGCCCCAGGGTTGGTAATGGGGCCATGCATAGCTGAGATTGACCGAATTGTCATAAGAGAAGTTCATCATCAATTAGAAGTGAATTGGTGTAGAAATGAAGAAGTTATAGTAAAAGGCAATTTTGGGTGGGTGTGACATATGTGGGCAGGGCGCCCCAGGGTTGGTAATTGTGCCATGCATAGTTGAGATTTACCGTATTGTCATAAGAGAAGTTCAGTATCAATTTGAAGTGAATCGGTGTAGAAATGAAGAAATTATAGTAAAAGGCAATTTTGGGCGGGTGTGGTCTATGTGGGCGGGGCCCCAGGGTTGGTAATGGGGCCATGCATAGTTGAGATTGACCGTATTGTCATAAGAGAGGTTCAGTATCAATTTGAAGTGAATCAGTGTAGAAATGAAGAAATTATAGTAAAAGGCAATTTTGCGTGGGTGTGGTCTATGTGGGCGGGGCGCCCCAGGGTTGGTAATGGGGCCATGCATAGTTGAGATTGACTGTATTGTCATAAGAGAAGTTCAATATCAAGTTGAAGTGAATCGGTGTAGAAATGAAGAAATTATAGTAAAGGCAATTTTGGGTGGGTGTGGTCTATGTGGGCGGGGCCCCAGGGTTGGTTATGGGGCCATGCATGGTTGAGATTGACCCTAATGTCATAAGAGAAGTTCAGTATCAATTTGAAGTGAATCCGTGTAGAAATGAAAAAATTATAGTAAATGGAATTTTTTGGTGGGTGTGGCCTATGTGGGCGGGCGCCCCAGGGTTAGGATTGGGGCCATGCATAGTTGAGATTGACCCTAATGTCATAACAAAAGTTCAGTATCAATTTGAAGTGAATCCGTGTAGAAATGAAAAAATTATAGTAAATGGAAATTTTTGGTGGGTGTGGCCTATGTGGGCGGGGCGCCCCAGGGTTGGGAATGGGGCCATGCATGGTTGAGATTGACCGTATTGTCATAAGAGAGGTCCAGTATCAATTTGAAGTGAATCGGTGTAGAAATAAAGAAGTAAATGTAAAATAACCTAAAAAAATGAGTGATAATTTCTGACGCGGCCCCACCCCAACCGCTATAACTTTTGACCCAGGGGTCAGATCAAAATTCCAAATAGTGCAGGGTCGCACATATGCTCATAGCTACCATGTGTGTAAGTTTCAAGGTTCTAGTGCTTTTAGTGTAGGAGGAGATAGTGGCCAGGACGGACGGACAGACAGACAGACAGACAGACAGACGGACGGACGGACGGACGGCGGAGATAACCACAATATCCCCACCTTTTTTTCAAAAAGCGTGGGGATAATATACCAAAAAAGCTTATATATTTTTTTTTAAGGAAGATATGGTCACAGAAAAATCGGCTATAAAAAAGGAATGTGTAAAAAAAAGTGTGTGACCTGGACCAAACCGGCAAAAAAACTGGTAATCCTGACACTTAAACCCTTATCTTTTAGTTTCTCAATCCATTTTCCAATGTTACAAATTAGGTGTCAAATCAGTAGTGTATTGTGTCCACAGTAGTCACTTCTCAACTACCCGGTGTGTGCTGATGCGGTTTGTTTGATTGGAAGTTCTATTTCACCAGGGACAGTCACAATTGCTGCACAGTACTCTGTAAACTAAACATTTGCAAGTCACGATATTGCTAGCAATGCTCTACTGAGTTCAAAATCTAATGTGCATTATTTAATAAGTTTTAAAATGATGATTCACCGGATTTGATTAATAAAGGATCATTTTGATATGAAATGTAAATGCTTGTGTATGTTTTCATTTTCAGAAGTTAAAGTTGAAACTTCTTGACCATGGAAATGCACACATTTTATTGAACATTATACGTGTATAAGCACATTGTTAAAGTGTTTGAAGTGAATACAAAGCTAGTGTAAGCTTTGCTTTAGTGTCCCAAATATGGAAGGTGTGCTTCCACATAGACACTGGACAAAGGCAGTGCAATATGTTATTATCAATATTTTCAGTAATAATAGCTTTATAAAATGTGGAATTCATATTTTCAATCGACCACATTCACTGTTTATAATGAAGAGACTATCCATTCAAAAGATATATGTTCTGACCAAGTTTCATGAAGATAAGGCAATAAATGTGGCCTCTAGTGTTCAAAAGCTTGTTCTTTCATTTGACCTGGTGAAGTAGTTTTAAATCTGACATGGCCCAGTTTAGAACTTGGCTGAGATTTGATTGTAACGAATGTTCTGACCAAGTTTCATGAAGGTTGAACAATAAATACAGGATCTAGAATGCTCACAAGGTAAATCTTGATAAACGACAGACAAAGATTGACATCAGCAATGAGCTTACAAATAACAACAATAAGACCATTGTTTAGCTGATAATTATGAACATATGATGTACATGTACTGTTTTTATATGAAGTTTATACAATGTAAGAACATCTACATGTAAAATAAGATTTTTTATCAAATGAAAAAATTGAAGGTCTTAACATGATGTGTACAAAAAGATTCATTATTAGATGACAAAAATGAAACACTTAAAAAGACGTGTCAATGTAACATTACAAATGAAAACTATACATTTAAATATAAAAGTTGACTCATTCAAACATACTCTTCATACATTACATATTTATGCAGATAGGTTAAACATGAACCTTCAGATACAAATTGTACCTAATCAAGAGTAGGATAATTCTTAAATGGGCCTATACATGTAGGTCTTAATACATACCTGCATCCGTAACATTGTGCCTGTAGGCATATTTTTGTAGGACTCAAAGTATACCTATTTATTATAGATCCTGTCGGTAGTTCATGGATAAGCTTAAGTTTAACCTGCAGGTAAGAATTGTACCTTAAAATGAAGGAGTATTCTTAAAGGGACCTTCTCACAGATTTTGACATGTATTGAAATTTTGTAAGTAAATGCTTTATATTGATAAATAGAAAAAAAGCTCCAGTGAAAAAAACAAACAGAATAAAATTAAAGAAAAAAAAAAATCACCCTCATCTGGGCTCAAACCACTTACCCCTTGAGTAAAAGTCTAACACTTAGATCGCTCGGCCATCCATGCTCATACAATGATTGGCGTATTTTATACTTTATTTAAGCAATCTTCTGAGTGTCACAAAATATAACGACAACAACAGAACTCTTAAAATTATTCAATGGTTTTGTGTTGCAACGCTTTATAATTTTCAGCTTTTTAAAATTTTCAAAAGATGCATATAATGGATATTTTAGAGCAAGGTAAATGTTCAGCATAGCTGTTTCCTCACAAATATCATACATGTAACTACAATGGAAATTTGCGAATCTGAACCATTTTTTTTAATTGTGTCAATTTACTAAAACGCGATAAGGCCCCTTTAAATGAAACTGCAGGCCTTAATTTGTGCCTTCAGGCATAAATACACATGTTTTGATCCTACAAACAGTCAAGAAAAAAATATCATTTAAATTTAAAGTGCCATGACGTGGCGTTGCAGACATTGACTGAGTGATCATGGACAAGTATGATAAGATAAACTACAAGCATTAGTGTCAAACACTTTTATTCTAAATAAATCCAGTAAAATGGAATAAAAATTCAAAAGTGAAAAATATTAATACACAGAACAATTATAACGATACTGATACAATACTAAAATCAAAGACAATCAATGCCATATATAAGCCAGTCATAATGACGTTTGTAATGTTTGTAGGAATCCATTACTGCTGTATTGCAAACTATGTAAATGGCTGTATGAAATACAATAATAATATGGTGATCAAAACAGTCAACGTAAGTAAATACATGTTGTGTTACATAATTCAAGGTTATTAATGAAAAAAACCATGTTCTTCAAGTAACACCTGGAAAAAATATACAAGTCATCTATCTAATTTACTTTTGAAACAATTGCAATAAAGAACATTATTATAATTTTATAGAATTGTTTGCAGTGTTATGCAACATTTTTCTACGTCAGATGATCAGAATTTTAAACACATATTTGGATTTTGGCTTGACTTATTTTGAAATCCTATATTTGTCTGTACTTTTCACATTTAAAATACCTTCAGACACATATACGTTGCTTTGAATACTATAAAAAAACATCTAATACTTAGCATTTATATAGCAAAAGAATTCTTTACATATTCTACTGTGCTTCATAATAACAAATTGTGCATTAAGACGACCATTTGTAAACAATAAATTATGCACTTATGTTCAATAACTTTAAAACAATCAGAATTTACTATTCTAGTTTATAAAAATTCTAACTTTATATTAATTCGACTGGTACATTCATTGTTTGTAAAATTGTGAAAACAAATGTGTTTTCAGCCTTGATCTAAACGTGGCTTCAGATTGACAATTCTTCAGGTACTCAGGTAGATTGTTCCACCATTTTGGACCAATGAAGACAAGAGATCTATCAGCGAATTGTGTTCTTTGTCTAGGGATGTAGAATGTTGTCTCTTTTTGTTATCTTAATTTGTAGTGTCCTTGAGCAGGTATAAACATTTCCCTAAGGTATACTGGAGCTGCTCCATTGATTAACCGAAAGAAAACAACTAAGACTTTAAACATCACCCTGGCTTTTACTGGAAGATCAGCGATTGGTTCTGTAACCCATTTATGCCTATTGGACTCTCCCATCCTTCTAAATTTGATCATTTTTTTCCAAAATTAGGGATGTCTAGTATATTTATACCTATATTTAGAATAATTCTTACAGAAATTCCTTTAAGCAAACAGTGCAGACCCAGATGAGACCCCGCGCCACATCATGCAGCGTCTCATCTGGGTTTACGCTGTTTGCCAAGGCCTTTTTCAAGACACTAGGCACAAATGGGTTAAAAGAAACCTTCATAACTAACGGTATTCTAACAGCATGATTTTGTACTAGCTGTAGCTTCTTGATTTGATACGCAGGAACTTCAGTAACAAGAGGGCCAAGATGGCCCTAGTTCACTCACCTGAGAGGAGTCGGTTCATTCAATCTTTACCAAATGTCAAACTTGACCTAAATATTGTCCGGACAAACATCCTGGTCAAGTTTCATCATAATTTCATATGCGAGTCATGATCAATGTACCTATGAAGTTTCATGATCCTAGGCGTAAGCATTCTTGAGTTATCATCCGGAAACCATTTTTCTAAGTTGAGTCACCGTGACCTTGACAGCCATTGTGTGAATACGTTTTTTAGCACTGTGACCTTGACCTTTGACCTAGTGACCTGATAATCAATAGGGGTCATCTGCGAGTCCTGATCAATAAACCTATGAAGTTTCATGAACCTAGGAATAAGCGTTCTTGAGTTATCATCCAGAAACCATTTTACTATTTCAGGTCACTGTGACCTTGACCTTTGACCTAGTGACCTGAAAATCTATAGGGGTCATCTGCGAGTCATTATCATTGTACCTATGAAGTTTCATGATCCTAGGCATAAGCGTTCTTGAGTTATCATCCAGAAACCATTTTACTATTTCAGGTCACTGTGACCTTGGCCTTTGACCTAGTGACCTGAAAATCAATAGGGGTCATCTTCGAGTCATGATAAATGAACCTATGAAGTTTCATGATCCTCGGCATAAGCGTTCTTGAGTTATCATCTGGAAACCATTTAACTATTTTGGGTCATCTTGATCTTGACCTTTGACCTAGTGACCTGAAAATCAATAGGGGTTATCTGCAAGTCATGATCAATGTATTTATGAAGTTTCATGATCCTAGGCATAAGGGTTCTTGAGCTATCATCTGGAAACCATTTTACTGCTTTGGGTCACCATGACCTTGGACCTAGTGACCTGAAAATCAATAAGGGTCATCTGCGAGTCAAGATCAATGTATCTATGAAGTTACATGATCCTAGGCATAAGCGTTCATGAGTTATCATCCGGAAACCATTTTACTATTTCGGGTCATCGTTACCTTTACCTTTGACCTTATGACCTGAAAATCAATAGGGGTCATCTGCGAGTCATGATCAATGTACCTATGGAGTTTTATGATCCTTGGCATAAGCGCTCTTGAGTTATCATCCGGAAACCATCTGGTGGAAGGACGGACCGACATGAGCAAAACAATATACCCCCTCTTCTTCCAAAGGGGGAGGGGGGCATAATGAGAAAACTGCCCCCCTCCCAGCAGCCATGTTATTCAACTGACCAGAACCATTTTTGAACTCAACTCTCGTATCAAGGAAACAAATGTTCTGAGCCAATTTCCTGAAAATTGGGCCAAAAATGTGACTTCTACTGTGTTCACATGTTTTCACTATATACATATAGAGAAAAATACCCCCCCCCCCACTGGCGGCCAAACTCGTTCGATATATCAATAAAACCAATGTTTTGACCAACTTCCATGATGATTGGGCAAAAATTGTGACTTCTAGACTGTTTACAAGGTTTCTCTATAGCCAAATAGGGAAAACTGCCACTATATACATATAGAGAAAAATGCCCCACCCACTGGCGGCCATGTTTTTACACCGATCTTGACCATTTTGAACTCGTCCGAGACATCAATAGAACCAATGTTTTGACCAACTTGAGTGTTTACAAGGTTTCTCTATAGCCAAATACCGGTAAGGAAAATTGCCCCGCCCACTGGCGGCCATGTTTTCAACGGATCACAGCCACTTTTGAACTCAACCAAGATATCATTAACCCTTTCCCACTTAGATATAAATTTTGACGTGTTAGTAGTCTCTTAGAAAGTTATATTTAATTAAATACCTTTCTTACTAGATTCAAGTTTTAAAGGCTTCATTTCCAACCCTTAGATACTGATGAGAAGCAAACAGCATACAACCTGAACAGACTGCGAGTAACTCGCAGGCTGTTCTGGTTTTATGTTGTTTTCCCATAGCAATTTTCTCTTTGCCTCTGAGTGGGAAAGGGTTAAGACAACCATTTTGACAAAGTTACATGAAGATTGGGCATGAAATGTGACTACTACAGTGTTTACAAGGTTTTTCTTTATTTTTTGACCTAGTGACCAAGTTTTTGACCCGGCACAACCCAGTTTCGAACTCGGCCGAGATTTCATTGGGACAAAGCTTCAGATTAAGTTTCATGAAGATGGGACAAGAAATGTGGCCTCTAGAGTGTTTACGAGCAAATGTTAACGGACGGACGGGCAGACATACGACGGACAAAGAACAGTCACAAAAGCTCACCTGAGCAATCAGGTCAGCTAAAAAGACCATTGCAAAAGTCAATATGCAAATTAACTAATCAATGTTCTTATGATGCAGTCGACTCTTTTGTAAGATATTTACGTATAGCTTTGATATATCATAGCTGTGCATGAGTGCTCTGACACTTTTCCTGTATGTCTTTGTTAAAGTTAAGTGTGTTTGTCATGATAACACGAAGGTCTCTTACATGATTGATGAATTTCACTCCGCAGCCACCAATAGCCATGCTTGAAGTACTCAGTTTCGCCAACTGTTGCCTGGTCCCATATACAATAATTTCAGTTTTTGATATGATTCATGTTAAGTTTGAAGGCTGACATCCAATTAATGAAAACTTCCAAGCAACTATCAATGTATATCAGTGAAATAGTTGAACCATTTAATAAATGAAGGAACATAATGCCACATGTACTTAACCTATTACAACAATTTCAAAGTATGATGCAATTTTTAAAAAGGCATAAATGTTGTATCAGAAAGACATAGAATTGCATGTACTTTATTACGGAAATTGTATTTATTGTTTGGCATTACCCACATACCATTAATTTCTATTTAGAAACATGAATCACAAGCTGGTATTTGTTTTTGCTACAAAATCAGTTATCACAAAAATGTGTCTTTATTAAGACCTTTTATAAAACATTACCCAGATGATCAAAATAATAATAATAATATTAATGTCAATTTTTTTTGCACATGCATTAGCACGTAAACTACTTTAAGAAAGGGAGCTAACTGTAAGGACTGCGTTCTGTTATAAATTAGTGGACAAGAACAAGACATTCTCTCCTGATAGTCTTCATTTTTTTTATGTTTGATATATGAATGAATACAAAGAGGAGAACTGTAAACATTCCATATTCATACATGAACTGCAATATAGAAATAATAAGCAGACACACACATGTATACAAACTCAACCAACACATAACTTATTTAAAAATGGATGGCAAATTTCATCCAAAATATTGACAAAACAAACATTAATATAAAATAAAATAATACACAATGAATATTAGTTGTTGCTATGAAACATTGCTAAAGCATGCTTAAACAAACACTCGAGAAAACGGTTAAAACAAAATGTAAACAAAAATGTAAAAAATTAATTAGAGAAAAATGTAAACAAAAATATATAAAAAAATTCCATCACATTACTTGTAGCCACAGCACAATACAGTATACTGCCACAACTTAAAAATCATATATAACATACATGAACATTTTGAGACAATGGACGGAATCAGGTTTGGGACCAATATTACTAATATACCTGCAAACAATACAAACCATATATTTGTTGCATAATTAAAGGGACTGTCAACCACGAATGACGAAAAAAAGAAAAGTTCTAAAATACCGTATTTTTTACAATTATTAGTTTATGTTGATTAAAATATCACAACTGGTATATTACATTACTTGAACAAAGTTTATATTTTCAGTATATTTGGTAATAAAATTCGCTATGTGAATAGAAAGTACATTGTGAAAATAGGTGACATAACGATATACACACTACAAATAACGTTAGTAGATTGATCATTTTCTATATTAGATATATACAATTCACTACGCATGCACAATTTGCATTCCTGGGTTTACCACATGACGATGATGACTTTATTTATAGTTAACTGGTATAGTTACCTGGTAGACATACCCAGTAAAATTTTATTATCAAATACACCGAAAATATTAAAACTTAACAACTTTTTCAAGTATTGTTATATACCACTCGTATAATTTTAATCAATATAAACTAATAATTGTAAAAAATACAGTATTTTACAACTTTTCTTTTCTACGTCATCGTGGTTGACAGTCCCTTTGTGGTTGACAGTCCCTTTAAGATTTATTATCCTTGGTTAGTGCTACAGAATCGTATCAAGTTGATGCATTTATTTTATTCATTACAAGTCAGATGTTTAAATGTAAACCTGGTTAAAATTGTAGTTCACTAATAACATTTATAAATGTAGTTTACACATTAAAACTGTGCTTAACTATTTAAACTTGTAAACCTTGTTTTCATACTAAAATTGCAGTTTACTTTTTAGACAAAGATATTTTAGAAAAGCAAACAATTCTCAAGTGTTAAATAAAAAAAATTTATATTGACTATCTTTACACAATAAAGACAGTCTCCGATACCTATTCAAACTGCCTTAAGCTTTTGAAAGAGTTTTTGCATTAAATTGTTCAATCGTTTGAAAATTAACTATGAACACAATATCAAATGTGAGCATATCACTACGCTATTAATAACAAACAAACACATGTAAGGCTAAATTTTCTAGTTCTCCACTCCAGGGAAGTTCTCGACCAAACTAATGACATCTAGTTCTACACTCCAGGGAAGTTCTCAACCAAACTAATGACATCTAGTTCTACACTCCAGGGAAGTTCTCAACCAAACTAATGACAAGTATTTCAGTTATTATGATAATGAAATTAATAATCTAATTACAAATAAACCCAGTTGAATGTGTTATTGCGTCAAAAATTATAATGGCACTATTAATGAATGAAATTAATCTAAGTTAAAATTGTGGCTGACATTTGGATTCCATTAACAATAACAAATTTCAGTATAAGTTAAATAATGGCAAGAATAACTGTAGGTAATATTTTAGATCTCAAGTTTGTTGTGTGAGATTGACTTGTTTCACTCATAATTAAAACACCTTTCTTTTTTGCACTGTATAGTTATAGGATATTTGTTTCATTTGTATATTAACCATTTAGTTCATCAGTGATCTGAGAATACAATTGTTTTTGGAAGTGATACAATCATCAATTGATAAAAATTAGAAATTTACAAAATCCAACAAACTTTATTTGCTGCATTTTCTATTTTCATTTTACATTTTTGAATAAATAAGAATACATTCTTTAAATAGTTACAATACACTGGTTAGTATGACGTAACAAAGGTTTTAAATGTACACTTATTGTTATACGTGAGTTAAAATAAGACGTCAATTACATAAAATAAATATTTAATATTACATCAAAATAAATATTGAATACATATATGAAAAATCATAGATTAAATAAAAACAATCAACAAACAAAAATTAAAATTTATCACAATTTCATGGAATGTTCTGAACTTGAGGACTGCCAAATTATAACAATATAAATACATCAACAACAATGGTTCGCTATATTGAAGACTTTCCATAAACACTCTTTAAAACATAATTGTATTTAGTGTACACATATTTTTGTTTAGATTGATCCAGTCAAAGCCTGTGGCATATTGCCATGTATGTTCAAGTCTTAATGCCTGGTTAGAACCATTAATGGGTCTGCTTTTCTTGATGTTTATCAATTAAATGCTCTTATGGCAAATAACATGTAGATACGGAAAGCTCTCGGATCATAAAATGTATAATGCTTCTACAAAAGGCAAGGCTGAAAAACATGGATGACATTTTGTTTAAAAAGAAATCTGAAGAATTTCTTAGTCTAACTTTCGTAATTATTGTTTATTAGAATTGTCTTTTAATTTGCCGTTGAGTTTTTAAATATAAAAAGGAGGGATGGGGTGGCAAAAAAGAGCAAGGGGCAGCAACCTGCTATTTCGATTGTACTGCAGATAAACAAATTTTTCTTGCTGTCTAACATTATTTTACCAAAGATCTGATGTAAAACAAATTATTCAAACATACATTTTCAGCAATATCCTATACTGACATCGTAAATTTTACCCTTTATGGAGGATATGTACTGATTACTGCTCAGGACTGGTTTTAAAGTGTAACCAAAATTCTATGTATTTGTTCTACCAGGAGAACTTTACGGCAGATGTTCACGAACAACATAAACTCACTTTATGTCCAACAATCATACAGCCCTTCCAATGGCTTTTAATTTCAGCAGAAATTTGATTGTATTTCTATATGTCTACAAAAGCTGTAGTAAGTCACCCTAACCAACAGCACAAAATCACATTCTTTCTATAATGTTTTATGAAATCCTATAGCTACTCCAACAAAGAGTTCAAGATATTCCTGCAGGCACTCTATCAATCTATGTTCTATTAGCGCTAGGTGATAGGCCCGTTCATATTCTCGGTATACACAGCAGTGTGGGGTCACTGTATATTGTTTCTGGTGATATACCGCGACCATACACTCGCAGCAAACCATGGTGAACTCTGAAACATACAAAAATATTGTTCATTTGTTAAGTCATAAACACATAGCATGGACTGCTTGTGTTTCTACAGATTGCTGTGATTTTTTCATCAGTTTAGGAATATGAACTACAGATATTAAAATGGGAATTTAAGCTTTAATTTAATCTAAATTGGGGGAAAAATTGTTTGATACATACTTTTTTAACTTATGGTGGTGATAACAATAACATTAAACAATAAAAAATAAAAATGAAAAAAAAGTAAAATGGTTAAAAAATCTTTATTTCTAGACAAATCACTGCTATTACATTAAAGTCATTAATAACTTGTGAATTTCAGGACAGCATTCGGGAAAAAAGATACATTTTGCCATTTGAATACAACCCAATAAAAGCTTATATAATCAGCCCAAAAACATCAATTGGTACAGAATTATAATTATCTCTTTTTAACTTATAACACTAACCCACATTATTGCTCATCAAGTGAAAGATTGTTGTATATTAAGTAACTTAAGATCCTCCTATTAACCAAACAAACTATATACAACAAATTGTACGATTGCAATATTCTTGGTAATACCTACGGGTACAGGTTAATGAACGCCTGCAGTGTGTACACATACAAGGTACATTTTCAATCATAATGCTTGAGGTTAACACTTAAATAATTTGCAGGGAGAGAAGTGTTGATTTACATGACAAAAAAAAGGATCTAAAAAAATCTGAACAACTACGATGTGCGGCACTTCTAATTGTTAATATTTGATGTATTCATACAAATAATTTGCTAGTTAACTCTTTCAGTGCGGGAATCGAATTTTGAAGGCCTGTGCAAACAGTTTGGATCCAGATGAGACACCACAGAACGTGGCGTCTCATCAGGATCCAAACTGTTTGCTATTCTGATAGTATTCTTTGAAAAAAATCAAAGAAAATGCTTATTTTAGAAATTCAGCAGACGACATTTTAGCAGACGACAAATTTCCCAGCATGCAAAGGGTTAACCCTTTCCTGCTCAGAAGAAAAGTGAAAATGGCAACCAGCATAAACCAGAACAGTGAAAATGGCTATATGCAACCAGCATTAACCAGAACAGCCAATGAATTATTGTATGCAACCAGCATAAACCAGAACAGCCTATGAATTACTGTATGCAACCAGCATAAACCAGAACAGCCTATGAGTTACTCTCTGTCTGTTTGCTGCTCCCGAGTATCTCAGGGTTGGAAATGAAGCGTTTAAAACTTGAGTAAGAAAAGTCTTTAATTTTAATTGAGTTCCTAAAGAAGTACAAGCAAGTACACATGTGTCTAAATTCAGACATACGTGGAAAATGGTTATGAATGAGTCCACTTACTTCACATGTAGAAAATCTTGCTGACAAATCTCATAATCTATGTTCCAAACTGACTTCATTTTCTTTTCTTCCTTAGCCTTCTTCTTATTCTCCTTCTTCTGGCTCCGTTTCATTCGTCTGGCACGATCCTGCTCCGTGAAGGTCATACGGTAGGCAGGGCCTAGTAACGTCTGCTTAGGAGCAGTAGCTGAGCGTACTGTTCTCACGCCCAATTTGTCAATCGTCTAAAAAATTTAAGGCGATAAATACAGCTTGTTTATGATAGGTAGTGGTCATTCATATTGAAATCATAACCTGAATGACCGTGTAAGATTGACCATTAGAGTTTAAGTCCTTGGATTAAAGGAGTTTGTTCATAGATTTTCTAAATGACAATTTTCTTACCTTTTGTCTCAGATTTTACAAATAAAATCAAAAAGCAGTAAACAGGATCAGATATGTACAGATACAGGAGCAAAATATCACTGATGATGTAGATTCATAACAAAAATATATGTTCATTCATAAGTAGTCTCCATTTTAAATTAAAAAAAAAATAAAGCATTACAAACACAAAACAACTGAATAATTTGGAAAGTTATGTTTGCTATGGTTAAATTGTGCTACAATACATGGATAGCTTACATATAAAATGTACAAATTAACATCAAAGACAGGATGGCCAAGAAGACAAGGACAAAGCATTTTAAACCAAAATACATAGGTTCAAGCCACAGTCGGGATAAATATATTTCATGAAATTTATTTAAAAAAGTATATTATTGTGATTTTACTAGAGCTATTTAGTTCAGATGTTAAATCAATCAATTTTATACATTTATAAACAAACAGATTTATAAAAAATCTGTGAACAAATCCGTTTAACACATTTTCAAAAATTAAATAGGCATTTTAACACATAATCCAAAATTGAACATGCATTTTGATCCACAAAATTGTTTGCTTGTGCGCAGGCATGTTTCTAAGAAAATATATAAAATAACTATTGTTTGTGTGACTATAAAGTTACAAATCAAGTGAATCTGGAATGTTGATCAAAATCTGGAAATTATTTACACACTACATTTGAACAATGATGTTAAACTCAACTTTTGTAGTTTGAAAATATTTACTCAAAGTTTGAGAAAGGCTGACACATGATTTATGATTACAGGACTACCCCGTATACAAATTTTGTTGTTTAATACTTACCACAATTTCTTCTGTTTCCTTCTCGTCATTACTATCATCGCCATCACTATCATCAGAATCATCAACACTGAAAGTATCTATAGATGTTTCTGTGTTGGTCCTGTTAATTTTTTTCTTGTCTATTTGCTGAACACTTAATGTCTTAATCGCTTTGGGTTTATTGTTATTCTCAACTCGCAGTGATGACTTAGATTTCACCGACCCAGATGATGGTTTGGACGTTGTGAGGTCGTCAATTTCCAATTCTTCATCAGAATCACTCAGCTCATTAATGTCAAGGATTTCCGTTGATTTTGTGGCAGATTCCAGCATCTTTTGTTGCCGATTTATTTCATAGTCAATCTCACTGAAGTTGTGATCGTTGTACTGGAAACCCAAGGGAATTCTAAGGCGGAAACGCATTTCCTTCACTCTCAACACCTCAATAAATGGGAAGTCAAACTGAAATCAAGAACAAAGTGTGCACATTTAGTAATGGTTGATATTTATTATTATGTTTATTTTGTAAAGGATTATTTATAAGTTTTACCTGGTTATACATTAACAAAATGTCAAAGAAACCATTTTAATTAGATATTTCTAAGACATTAGTATCTAATTTTTGGTAGGCGTATGTAATTTATTAATCAAATTTTATGCATTTCTTAGCTTTTTTCTCTAAGGTGAGAAAAGGGAGGAATTAAATCTGAGGTAAAGGATATTATGGATTCTCCAGAACAGCCTGTCTATGCCCAAAGAAATCTAACTTAGTTTCCAAACGAGCTTATGTACTTTATGTATTATTCCATACATCAGACTGAATTTTAATTAACATATAGAGGAATGTTAATCCAAAACAACAGCTGCCTCCTGAAAACTTAGATTTTAAAAATGAATATTAGCTATTGTGTATATGGTACATTTCAGTTACCATCTACACACAAAGCTTATCTTGCCCAATGTCTCCTTTAGCAGGGGTGTGATTTAAGAACCACCTCAGGGGAGGTAAATGCCCTTTGCCCCTAACAAGGTTCAACTAAAGTCTTCGTTTGAATATAGATCTAACAAAGTTTACAACATTTAAAGGGAGAAAATCAGCTGAAAAGAGGAAAAAACACACCCCTATTTAGATAAATGCAATCATTCTTACCGCATCTTTATTAGTCCCCATACGTTTAATCACCCTCAAGAACTCTTTTCTTGGTGCCTCTTTAACAAGCACTAGATCCATAGTGCCATCATTGAGATGCGAGTACTTGCTAACACCACGTGTTGCTATCTCGGAGCGTCCAGGTATTGTGAACAGACCGATGTTCAGATATTTCCCCTTTCTTGATCGCCAAGGATTGTCCTCATGTTCTGCTAAGTCTGACAATTTGGAAAAACTCAATAATAGTGTCATCAATCTGTAAGCATGTTCAACTTTAACATGGATTATTTATTACAATATAACATTGATATACATGAACATTTATCTCTTAACTCTTGGTATGTCTACAAAATATTGTATTGGATCTGTGAAAACCATTACTTTTAAGCGTTCAATTTCACGATAAAGGGAGTCGCTGTTGTTGGACAACTTACTAACGAGCTTGTTGCTGTTGTTGGACTACTTACTAACGGGTGTGTCGCTGTTGTTGGACTACTTACTAACGGGTGTGTCACTGTTGTTGGACTACTTACTAATGGGTGTGTCACTGTTGTTGGACTACTTACTAACGGGTGTGTTGCTGTTGTTGGACACCTTACTAACGAGCTTGTCGCTATTGTTGGACTACTAACTAACGGGTGTGTCGCTGTTGTTGGACTACTTACTAACGGGTGTGTTACTGTTGTTGGACTACTTACTAAAGGGTGTGTCACTGTTGTTGGACTACTTACTAACGGGTGTTTCAATGTTGTTGGACTACTTACTAAAGGGTGTGTCACTGTTGTTGGACTACTTACTAACGGGTGTGTCACTGTTGTTGGACTACTTACTAACGGGTGTGTCACTGTTGTTGGACTACTTACTAACGGGTGTTTCAATGTTGTTGGACTACTTACTAACGGGTGTGTC
Source organism: Dreissena polymorpha (assembly GCF_020536995.1). NCBI lineage: Eukaryota > Metazoa > Mollusca > Bivalvia > Myida > Dreissenidae > Dreissena > Dreissena polymorpha. The sequence continues at coordinate 545,724 of NW_026273317.1, read as the reverse complement.
ACTGTTGTTGGACTACTTACTAACGGGTGTGTCGCTGTTGTTGGACTACTTACTAACGGGTGTGTTGCTGTTGTTGGACTACTTACTAACGGGTGTGTCACTGTTGTTGGACTACTTACTAACGGGTGTGTCAATGTTGTTGGACTACTTACTAACGGGTGTGTCACTGATGTTGGACTACTTACTTACAAGGGTGTAGCTGTTGTTGGACTACTTACTAACGGGTATGTTGCTGTTGTTGGACTACTGACTTACGAGTGTGTCACTGTTGTTGCACTACTTACTAACAAGTGTGTAGCTGTTGTTGGACTACTTACTAACGAGAGTGTAACTGTTGTTGGACTACTTACTAACGAGTGTGTCGCTGTTGTTGGACTACTTACTAACGGGTGTGTCACTGTTGTTGCACTACTTACTAACAAGTGTGTAGCTGTTGTTGGACTACTTACTAACGAGAGTGTAACTGTTGTTGGACTACTTACTAACGAGTGTGTCGCTGTTGTTGGACTCATCCAGGGGATCAAAGGCCTGCACAAGATCCTGTGTGACCTCATCTCCATCAGCCTCCTTCTCGGTCCAGCAGGTGTCACATCTATAAATAGACCATGACAATTACAGCAATAAAAGCAGGTAAATTGCATATGTGTATTAGGTTTAGTTCGGTTGAAATCTGGTTAGTGTATTATTTTAGCTTTAAATATGCTTAGTCCTAAGAGTCTTTGAGAATGCTTTCAGTGCAATAACTATTTTTATCAACACATTTTAGTGCCAATAACACATAGGTCTAATAAAAGTTTTCAAATTTATGGTCATTTTAGTTAAACATATTACAGTATAAGAACACTTGGTGCACGCATGGCACACTTAAATCTATTTTTTTAAATAGTGCAATAAAAAGACATACAAATAAAACAAGAGTTACATGACCTACCCAGTAAAGCATGGCAAGTGCTTCCTATGAGAAGGCAGTTGTTCTGCCGCAATATATTCAATGTCACACTCATACGGTCTGAAAATACACACACAGCGGGTAATCTTAAATGTTCAGTTTTTAGACATTGTGAGCCACTTTATGAGAAAATAACTATTGTGCCAAATGTGTTGCCCGTTGAGGAGCTACACTGTCCACTATATTGACACACAAGGTTTTATGGTCTCATAAGTGGACAGGCTACATATGGCATAAGACCCATTTTGCATGGTGCTCTTGTGAGGTTGAAGTGTTAAACTTGTTAATTGCTTCTCAGTTTTGCAATAAATTATGGTATTACAAAGTACAAAACATCTAAAACCAAACACATAATATAATTAGCTAAGATCTACACATTAAAAAATATAATTTTTATTTTAATGTATTATTACATTATATTGGAGCTACCCTGAAAAAGCCCCTACCAAATTATACACACATTATAAATGAAAGTGCATATCCAGCTTACCTGAGTTTAGCTTTAGTTAGTGCTTTGATGAAGGCTGGCTCAAGTCCCCGCTTTCCAAGCTTCTTGTACCGTTCTCTGAACATCAACACATTTCCACCGAAACCGTACTGGCAGTTGAAACACCACTGCAGGAATTTATCTTCGTTATAAGCTGTGCACACGTCAACTGGAGTGGTCTGACCCATGAGAATGTGGATGATGGAGGTCACTATATCCTCACATCCCGTTATGGATCGACAGATGTCATTGGTGGAGCCTGGTATATAGATTTTGAAATACCTTTTCACAACTAGAAAATGCATTTACTGGTAAACTACTTATGATCTACAAGGAGAAACACTTTATCACAGTTTCTTAAACTCAATATATTGTTTGGGATATTTTAACATGAACAGCATTAAGTTTTTTTTACCTTACCTTACTACCAGCTTAACTGCAGCGTCTTATAGCAAAATAAATTAAACTACTATAAAGAAATTCCATTATTATTGGATTTGTGTCTTTTACAAATTTAGTGTACAATTTAAGACAACCTACCACAAGGGATGATTCCAAATGGAAGTCTTGCCCTGACTGGTGTGAAGCCCAGTTTCTGATCAACATCACGACACCGCTGGGATGCTGTCATCAACCCATCAGCAACCTTGTTGGCTGTGCCATCACCTCCCATGGCAATGATGCTGTAAATAATGAAAACTGAACAGTTTATTACAATAATAAATTGCTATGGTTTGCACTTGTGGCTCTAATTGAACAATTACTGGCTCTTGATATTTTAGTTTGTGATTGTGTAACAGGGAATCATTCTGCAGCCAATTAAATACTTACAATTTTCATGTTTGTATTAAACAAAAAAATGAATGATTTGCCACTTTTTACAATGGTCTCATTTGGCAACATTGTGATGAGCCCTGAGATCCTTGACTATCAACGCTACCAGTACCAATAAGTTCTGACTGCTTCAATATGTAAGGGGTTTAAATGCAGTATGTTTAAATACTTAAAATATTTTGCACATTTTCTGAAGGATGTATTTCAAATACACCATTTTTATATGTTTATTATCAATTAAAAAAATATTAGAACCAACACATAGCTGTCGAATAAATGCACCAACTTGAAGAATTCTTGCTGAAATCATAGTTTACATTAATGTATATTAACTATATTGTCTAATTATCAATCAAAACACTACAGTATTATTCTGTGAAAATGAGCACATCAATACATGTTGATTCAAGCACATTTCATAACAGGGTATGAGCATAATATAACACACACTCACAATCTAATGAGCCGTGTTCTGAGAAAACTGGGCTTAATGCATGTGCGTAAAGTGTCGTCCCAGATTAGGCTGTGCAGTCCACACAGGCTAATCAGGGACGACACTGTCTGCCTAAACTGGATTTTTGCTAACAAGAGACTTCATTTAAACAAAAAATGTCATAGAAGCGGAAAGTGTCGTCCCTGATTAGCCTGTGCGGACTGCACAGGTCTATCTGGGTCGACACTTTACGCACATGCATTTTGCCCAGTTTTCTCAGAACACGACTCTAATATACCCAATCATGGAATATTTATTTCAATATAAATTATATATATATATATCGGTCAAACTTACCAGTCAAAGTCATCTAGATTAATATGAACCATTTCCTGTTTGATGTGTTCATTATGCTGGACCTCTGTAATGAAAATATTCATTCCAAATTAAAGAAATGGCACAATCCTTATTAATGAATATTTCTTTCTATACCGTTATATCATTTGTTCTAAGATTAAAAAAAAATGTCTAGAAGTCAGTTCAAACTGTGATCAACTTACTGGTTCATGCATGAAATACAAAGTTTCTTGTAATGAACATCATGTTTTTTGTTCTTTTTAAAAAAATTAAGTTTGTTAATTTACTTATTTGAATAAAAAGTAACCATACACAATAAGTAGAGGTCTATTGACTGATAAAATTCATTAAAACATCATAGTTTTGCCAAGAAAACCCAAATTAAATATGATATGATTTGAGTGAAAAAATTTCAAAGCCTGTCGCTGATCGGTTTGTGCTCATTTCAATCACCAATAACTGCCTTACCTCTTTACCACTTAGATACTAATTTTACGCATGTGTAGTCCCTTAGAAAGTTAGATTTAATATAAGACTTTCTTACTAGATTTAAGTTTTTAAGGCTTCATCTCCAAACCTTAGAGACTGATGGGCAGCAAACAGCATAAAACCTGAACAGACAGTGAGTTACTCGCAGGCTGTTCTGGTTTTATGCTGTTTGCACTAAGCCATTTTTACTTAGCTTCTAAGTGGGAAAGGGTTACTTACCAACACAGTCAACTTGGACATCTGCCGCCTGGAAGAGTGGCAGGACTTTGCTCTTGTATAGGGAGCTACCATTCTTGCCGCCTGCATGAGTTTGCAGGAACAGCTTGACCGAGGTCGGGCGTCTGAACAGTTCTGGAAATACAAATTATATGATATAAAAGCAATTGCACACAGATTTTATAGGTAAAAGAAACAGGGATAAATGGTTGCAAATAAAAAAATACACAAATTTTTGCAAGATTATTTAGTTGCAACTCTTACCTGTTGAAGTCATAAAAACATTATTAATTCATAAACAAATGAAGACAAATTAAAAGCCGCTAGTATCTTAGAATAAGTTAATTATTGGTGTGCATATAATAACTAATATTTTAAAATATTTTTAAAGCTTATTACTTCCGTTGGATTGTATTTTTTTACTTTTGACCTTGAAGGATGACTGTGACCTTTCACCACTCAAAATGTGCAGCTTCATGAGATACACATGCATGCCAAATATCAAGTTGCTATCTTCAATATTGCAAAAGTTATGGCCAATGTTAAAGTTTTCGGACAGACGGACATACTAACGGACAGTTCAACTGCTATATGCCACCCTACTGGGGGCATAAAAATCATTACTTGTGATACAATTTTTTTTAGGGGGGTGAGGGACCATCCCGGAAGGCTGGGTCTCTTTTTACATTGAAAATTAAATTATTATTCAAAATGTAATTGAATCTTCCTATAAAAGCTCTGTATGTTGATTATTAGAAAATATCTTTAAAAAAACATTTACAATCAAATTAAAACTATTTGTAAACAGATTAAAATTTTCCAACGTTAGGCAAAAGATGACATTTTTCCCAATGCAAAGTGTGTAAGCCCCATTCCCAAAATGGTGGGAAAACCCCCGAGTGCATACTTGTGATATAAGACTGGATCTTGTGCAGGTATCGGTTGCACAGTGCTTCACTGGGATGCTCAAAAACCACAGCTCTCTCACTGAGAAGGTTTGGACCAAATATGTCGCATATATGCAAAGTAAAACCTGAAAAATATCAGATAAACTATAAGCATGATTAAACAGAATGAAGTTAAATGATATTAGAGCAGATGAAAACAAAACATAACTCAGAATTATTAATTGATTTGTTAATCAGTCAGAATCCCTGTGACCATTAAAAAACTAAACATATAAATTATTGATGAATAATATGAATAAAAAAAAAGTTTAAAGGATGTTATTTAATTGAATGTTGTTAAAATATTTTAATGAAAATCAATAAATTCATCGTCATTACGTATTTGAAACCTTTGGACGCCCATGTTTACCCTGAAAAGAAATCGCTCTGCAAGCTGACTGTCATTCTTCATCATTATTTCTACAACCATGATTACCTATACAGAATCCTTCATCTGAATCTGTGTTAGACTTTTTCCTTTTCAGCGACACCGCAAAAACGTCTTTCAGCATAACAGTGTTGCGGTCTTCACCTTTTCCTTTCTTCTTTTTCTTACCTATTTGTAATTAATGACATAAAGCGTGTCATGTGCTGGATTGCAAAAAACTGGGAAAGCCTATACAGTGCAGTGTTAATTAAAATTTAGTGATTTGTTTATTCATGCACACTGCCACATTGCCTTATTGTGATATTAACACATTGATAATTATTGTTTGTAGAATCTCGGTGCGTTCACTCTGGATCCACCCTATATCCCATTTACCTCGATATACGAATATTAGAATCCTCGACATATCGGGCTTCATTATTATGTACCGATACTACATTCGCAGACAATGCTCACTATGTATATTGGAGTTGCTTTATTCTACATATTCTTAGTCAATATCTTTATATTCATACTACCTTAAATGCCCCCCACTCAATTATCAGAAGTCACAATATTGTACTAAAATTATTGTATATGTTAAATACTTGGGTGAAAATAAAAGGATCTGTTCTGTTCTAGAGTTATCAGATGAAATTATGCCAGTTAAATGGCATAATGGGCACTTATGTATAGTAATTAATAAAAATCAACTCAGCAATCAGTCAAAGAAACATTTAATCTATTATCACCTCTTACCCCATTAATTGATCATCACTTAATTTTTTAAGACCAGTGGCCACTTAATAAAAAACCTAATGTGTAATTAATATTAATAATTATAAGTAGTATTGTCTAAACATTTTGAAACGTTACGGTAATCATAATGCTGAAAATGCAAAAAAAAAATGTCAACATTAAATAAAAGATCTTTAAACAGCTATTATCATTTCATGCGTAGTATAATATAGGCCAAACACTGAAACAGCCAATGATCACCACCATCATAATTATTATCTTTATCATTGCAAACATATAAATTACTATGATTGCTTGTTTTTTCTTTAAATCATGTTAGCATTTAAAAAAATAAATAAAAAGTGTTAATGTGTACATATTATAATATTTTTAATATCTATAAATAACACTATTAACAGCTGATACAATTTGATAAACATAATTAAACGTTAATTAACAGTAAATTCACAACTTAAACCTTAATAAATAATTAATTGCAATATAAAACGTATTACCTGATGGATTAACATTAGTCCAAGTTATAAGACCCTTGGCAAGAGAAAGTAGAACATCAAACCCATCCGATTTAATGTGAAATATATCCTTTAAGTCGGGTTCATTAGCAAAAATATTTTCTTGTTGCACAAAATTCGGACACTGCAAGATCGGATTTCCATCGTCATCGAAAATATATTCATCCATGTCACCCATGTTTGAAGGCATTCAAACTATTTAAGTTATAAGAAACAGCAATATTCGACGATTAATTGTAATGAAAATCTGGTCAGGAATTTATGGTCAAAAGTTGATTGTCAATAATCAAAGTAATCAATATTGCCCCGGAAGTAAACAAGTCCTCGACAGATAGTTGGATATTGAGCGTTCTGATAGGTTCATATTTATAGAAGCTAAGTTTTGGTACATCACTATAGCAACTATGACAACACTCATGATGGGCAAACTATTAATCATCGATCGTGATTGCCGGAGCAAACAATATCATGCCTGATGAATGCATCCATATTTGTAATCAACAAACTGCTGATTACGTCAATTTAACATATTGACATGTATTCACGGATAGGTTTTGAAACATGAAGCACATGTATCGGTGCGCGGATAATATGTGATGGATGATTAAATGTAATATTTGATTTACAGATAACCCACAGGGAGTCGGCATAAACTGCTACCCCGTCCCAAAACCCTAACAAATGTTCATTTGTTATACACAACAACAAAAATCCTAAAAAATGAGTCGATTATTTTTGTTACTTACTGTATATAGCGCCTAAACTGTACTTTACATTTTTGTTTCAAATATTATTTATTTGAGATTCCAAATTCTTCAATGATGTTTTTTTAATAAGTTTTGTTTCCCAAATGAAATAGATTTGCCGTTAACTCCATAAGCAGAATACGTGTATCTATTAAAAAAAATGCATCACTTATTGTAAACTATAATAAACTGTCAGGAATTTCATTAATTTTTTTTACAATAATAAATGGGTGATGCATATTGAAGTTTAATATCATCGTTTATTTTTATTTCTTGTATATTTACACTGTCTGACATAAAAAAATATAAAGTTTTCAAAGACCTGTTTTTGGAGAAAAGTTGAAATGAATGTTTTAAAGATAATATCTGTACATGTTTCCTCAAGATTGAGTAATAAGTATTACTAATATTTAATAAGTATGATTTAACTGAGTGAGCTAAGTTTTGGACATAGTTGACCCAGATTTCGACTTGGTCTAGATATTATCAAGAAAAACCAAGTTTAATCAAGATGGAGACACAAATGTGGTACTTAGGTGGTTACAAGGTTTTGGTGGATCCAAGTGGAGAGGGAGGGGGGGAGGAGGGGCGGATGTGGTGTACGCCCCCCCCCCCTCAAATCGCCAAAGTAGTCAATTCATGTGATGTTTCACACTTAACTAGATATAAATCGCATATTTAAACTAATTTTTCTTCTTTTTTGTACACAACATTTCCCACTTATCACAGACAATTGCTAAATGTTTTAACTTAAGCCTCTCTGTCGCCCAGTTTTTTTCAAATAGAACTTTGCGATTCTGCTGTATCCCTCTTTTTGCACATTGATTCTCTTTTCGCTGCATTTTATGTCAACAAAGATGAATGCGCCAACACCAAAACAAGCCTTCAAAATACTAAAATCATGCTGGCCCCCCTAGCAAGGATTTGCCCTGTACCCAACAGGCTATTACCACAAGCAAATTTTTCAATATCCCCCCCCCCCCAACCAGAAATCCTGGAACCGCCCCTGAATACTGCCAAGATTGTGGTACACAAGAAAATATTTATAAGAGGTGATGTCGACAGTGATAGAATAAATGCATAATTTAAACAGAACAAACTGTCATCTGATCATGGTTATTTTAGCCACATGCTGACCATTTGGTCCGACACCCTGGCACATGTCTCTTGGACAGAACATTAAATGTGTACAACTGTGCTGGCCATTGCATTTGGTGCAGAGTTGCTTGCTCACCTTCAGATTTTCATGCTGTTTCAAACCAAAACTGATCCTCGGAATAAAAATCTGGCCTCATAGATAAGACTTCTTTTTAGCACTTCTGTGTGAACATTCAGAAGTTTATAAATTAAGTTAGAAATGAAAGCCTGGATTTCTTTTTTAAAAGAAGCCGTTCAATAAAAACATTTGTTTTCACGTCTGTAAAAGGCCATGATTGGACACAACCATTTTCTTTAAAAAAATTGATATCTACATTTTTTTGTCCTTTGTGAAGCAATTATCATGTTAATCCATGATAAGATCATTCACTGGTTAAGACTTATGCATCTTAATCCATAAATGGATCTGGGCTATGGACCATTGCGAGCACATACACAAAGTACATTTAATGCTGTTGTTTGATATTTTTATTTGCATTCAAATTACATACTTAGTAATAACATTAGTTCTTCAATTCTTTCAGTATAGCAAAACCTGTTTGAAAAAGGGAAGAAAATAAAAATGACAAATTTCAAAGGGCAGATAAGTTTTTATTTCCAAGTATCTTGTAAATAAATAATAATATGATGCAACTGTTTCAGATGAAAAATACACTATACATGAACATGAAACATACAATGCAAAAAATGCAATATTATTTATATACACTATGAAACAAAATCTTTGTCTGACTTATCAACCATACATATCTAAATTAACAAGGGCTGTTTGTAAAACATGCATGCCCCCCATATGGGCCATCAGTTGTAGTGGCAGCCATTGTGTGAATAAGTTTTTTGTCACTGTGACCTTGACCTTTGACCTAGTGACCTGAAAATCAATAGGGGTCATCTGCCAGTCATGATCAATGTACCTATGAAGTTTCATGATCCTAGGCCTAATTATTCTTCAGTTATCATCAGGAAACCATTTTACTGTTTCGACTCACTGTGACCTTGACCTAGTGACCTGAAAATCAATAGGTGTCATCTGCCAGTCATGATCAATGTATTTATGAAGTTTCATGATCCTAGGCGTAAGCATTCTTGAGTTATCATCCGGAAACCTTTTTACTGTTTAGAGTCACTGTGACCTTGACCTTTAACCTAGTGACCTGAAAATCTATAGGGGTCATCTGCCAGTCATGATCAATGTACCTATAAAGTTTCATGATTCTAGGCGTAAACATTCTTGAGTTATCATCCGGAAACCATTTTACTATTTCGAGTCACTGTGACCTTGACCTTTGACCTAGTGATCTGAAAATCAATATGGGTCATCTGCCAGTCATGATCAATGTACCTATGAAGTTTCATGATCCTAGGCCTAAGCGTTCTTGAGTTATCATCCTGAAACCATCTGGTGGACCGACGGCAAACCGACCAACATGAGCAAAACAATATACCCCCTCTTCTTCGAAAGGGGGCATAAATATCTCAATTTGTATGGGTTATTATGCTAACCTGGTAAAGTAAGGTTGTATTTGCAATGCAGCCATAACATAATTATATTATATGTACTTTAAACAGAAAAACTGGATGCTTACATCAATAATGGACTTTGAGACGCACATCTAATTTATTACAAATTGCAATAAGAGAAAGCACTTACAAAAGTCAAAGTAATATTAATGTAATAAGGAGAATTCAGTTTAAGCAAAAATATAGACCAACTTGAAAACAACCACTCGCAAATGGAGAAAGCTAGTACCGGTATGTTGAATTGAAGTATAATAATTCTTTATGACAAAAGCTCCAATGATACAATTACTTATATATATTGTAATGATATTCTGTTGTTCAAAGTTGCACAGTCACAGAAAAAATATCTTGATTTTTTAATATTATTTTCTATAGGAATTGAATTAATATGTATGTCACTCAAATATGCATTCATTTTTCCTTTTTTTTCTCATTTTAAAGTCTAGAAATAATAATGTTTAATAAAATAATCCTTTGAAACTTTGCCACTGAACTTGGTCTTATACAAGGTGGAAAGAGTTGCCAAACATAACATAAAGACCAGATGCAAAAATTTAAAAAAGTATGTACATGTCCATCAGACCTCATTTATACAACCAAGTCGAAACATGTCCTGTTAACTATTGTCTTTCATCAAAACATGTTCCCACCAATTTTGCTGCAATTCTGACACACAGGTAGTGGGTCAATTTCCAGATTCTACTCACCCTGCAACATTGCTTGACACCACTCCAGTCACTACTTAGCACCCTTCTCTGGGCTTTGTTTTCAGAAGCCTCTACCAAATAACACCTTATCCTTTATGCCCTTAGAACTGTTTGTTTTTCTTACACAGTTTATTCCAATGCCTTCATGTGAATCTGTTTATTGCACATACGTTAGCGACTTCTTTTTAATTACTATTCACTGTTGATTGAATCGCTTCATTATAGTAATTTGTATGTTCATGTAAACAGCAACATACAAAAACTGCAATCTAAGCATTTCTTTTAAGTTATTTTTTTTTCCTTGTAATTGTTTGAATGCTGTAATTGCTGACTTGTAGTGGCAAAAAGGTTGCTGCTTTGTCCATTGGTTACCCTGGCTTTAGAAAATTAATGTCCAGATCTGTCATCTAAGATCTGTCTCAGCACTTTTGACTTTGCAGATGTTTATGAATGTCACTGTAGCAGTTTTCCTGTAACAATCTCGTACACCATTCTTCTCCTGAAGTATGGCATATGTTGCTGAAAACAAGAACACACGACCTCTTATTTACACACTGTATACTTCTCCACACAATTTTTCATGCAAATGATCACAGCTTCAAGTGATTGTGCCCCAATTACAGCAACAAAGATAAATTGAGCCTCATTCTGTGAACTCTGGGCTTCATTAATAGGCTTTAAGTGTCATCCCAGATAAGACTTTGCATTCTGCACATGCTAATGAGTTGACACTTTCTGCCTTAACTGGATATTTGTTAACAAGAGACTTCATTTACACAAGATTCCATAAAAGCAGGAAGAGTTGTTCCTAATTAGCATGTGCATTAAGCCCAGATGTCCGAGATAAAGGCTCAATTTTACAGTCCCATTTTAAAGATATTCAATTTAAATGAACTTCCACAATAAGTTGTTCATTCTCATCAGGGAATATTTTATTGCAATAATGCAAAAAATCATTCTATGACCATGTGATAGTTTGTATAATTTTACAAATAATTGCTTTACTAACACTGTCATTGAGTTAAAACTACTAATGTCACTGTCATTTCTCTGAAAGCTGTCTTAGCAAGAATTTCATTTAGGACAATTATTTCAAAAGTTTATTTTTTACTAAAGCTTGCTGCTTTAAACAGTAGTTGTTAAATATTTAAGAAAATACAAAATAAGAAAATAACTGCTCTCTAAATAAAAACAAAAAGTGCTTATTTTATACCAAAATAAATCACAAATAATAAATTAAAAACTTTTTAACTTTTTTCTAAGGAACCTATATTTACCAATATACATTATGGTTTTAGCAGTCTCCTCAAAAGACTCTAAACCATGAAAGTCCCTGAAGTCATTTAACTCCAAGGTGTGTTAATCTTTTAACAAGAGCACTGCATAACGGGTGCCACGCTCGGCTGCAGGTGCAGTTTTGAATAGATGAAAGCTTGTCAGAATTAATATTTGTTTTTTTGTTTTTTTAGAGGTCACAGTGACCTTGACCTTTGACCTAGTGACCCAAAAATGGATGTGGCATGTAGAACTCATCAAGGTGCAGCTACATATGAAGTTTCTAAGTTGTAGGTTGAAGCACATTGTTTTAGAGCTAATGTTCAAAACCTTGACAAAATGTTAAGGTTTTAGCACGACGCAGACGGCGGACACGACGCGACGAGCTGGCTATGACAATACCTCAGGTTTTCTCCAAAAACAGCCGAGCTAAAAATTACTGGTCCATATTCCACTTAAAGGGGAATCAACTTCAAATTGGTAGTTGACCTGATTTTGGGTCTGGCCAGAAAGGCCATTATTCTGAGACTTTTTGGTGGACATCATGCAATTAAACTTTCTTCGTAAGAAGGCTGACTGACTTTTGCCAAGACTGGAAGTGAAAGTACATTCATTTCTTACATTTAGCTTTTGAAGGAAATCTCACATAAGCAGCGTTGTAAGAAAATTAATATTATGCCATAAGCAACCAGCATGGTGAATAGCTATAATTTTCGCTAATGAGACAATGAAACCTTGAGTAACTAAAGCAGACAGGTAAGCTACTAACCAGACTGCAAATGTGCAGGCTGGCCAGGAGCTAGGCTGGAATAAGACCCATTATCACATGATGTGGTTAATTTACCTGAGTAAATGTGATGGGAGCCTCCCTGGTGATGTAGTCAGCAAACTTACAGGTGAACATTCCACAGTCAGACCCATTCATCTGCTGGGGTATATCCTACAATACACAACATTTCAATAAGGGCTCCCGCTGGGTAAAAAATGTCTGTTGCCAAATTTACCTTGTTACTTCTGAATTCTTATTATTTTGAATATTTGAATTGTAATTATGAAGAAAACCTTGTAGTCAAATGGAAATTTCTTGAGCCCAATGTTCTTATTTGCAGCAATTGGCTAATTTGGCCAATGGCAGCGAACGCCCTGTTAGTATGGTTACATGATTTTACATGCATCCCACAAATGTTTGCAAATTTCAGGAAAAAAAAAACACGCTGTAAATAGTGCTGATCCATATCATCTTAGTCAATTTACCAGTCAACAAAAACTGTCTTTCATTCTGTGATAATTTTTTGTGTGCAGAACAGGCATATTGATTGGATTATCTAAACCTGTGGAGTTTGTTTCCCATTGAAATATCAACCATTAAATAGTGAAGCAGTGATCACTCCACTTAAAGAAACATTAGCCAATAACTACCGATTGACCCATTTTGCTAAAGAAATTTTTATTTTGCTAAACAAAAATATTGTATGAAAACAATTGAACAGTGAATTATATACCTAAATCTACCAGTGAATTATATACCTAAATCTACCAGTGAATTATATACCTATGGTATTGGATAAAACATTTATTTTAATTCACATAGAAAGATAGTATTATCAATATAAACCTAACCTTCATTGTTACTGTGTTCCAGCCATTGAGATCAAAGTCTTTCTTCTTCTTCTCTTTGCTTTCATCACAAAGATAAGTCCTGAAAATGATCAATCAAGTACACATTCACAAAAATGGGATAACTCACAGGTGATTTAGTTTGTAAAACACAAGAATTGTCAAAGAGGTGTTTTAGTGATCACTGATGTAATGGGTTTATTATCAAGTTTCCCTTGCAATCTGGTCTTCTTAACTTTGATTCCTACTCCTTTGAGCACCACCAAGGAAAACAATTAAATTTTTTTTTTATCTAAAGACATGATATGATCAACTGAAAACATGCTATAAGTATAGGCAATTGTTAATCACCATGTACACGTTATACATAAGTACAAAATATTTTATGAATCAATTAAAATGTCTGAAGTCCTATTTAAAGGGGCCTTTTCACAGATTTTAGCATTTTTTTAACTTATTCGTTAAATGCTTTATATTGATAAATGTAAACATTGGATCGTAAAAGCTCCTGTAAAAAATCAAGAAAAAAATAAAAAAAAGGAAAAGAACATTGCCCGGAGCAGGTTTCGAACTAGTGACCCCTGGAGTCCTGCCAGAGTCCTGAAGTAAAAACGCTTTAGCCTACTGAGCTATTCCACCGAGTACACATTCTTGACGTATTTTATACCTTATATAAGCAATCTTCGTAGTTTCACAAAATTTAACGACAAAAACAGAACTCTCCAAATTATTCAATCGTTTCGCGTTGCAACGCTTTATAATTTTTAGGTTTTAAAATCGTCAAAAGATGCATATAATGGCTATATTAGAGCATGGTTAATGTTCAGTATTACTGTTTCCTCACAAATATCATAACTAAAACGAAAACTTACGAATCTGAAACAACTTTTTTCAATTTTGTCAATTTACCAAAGCGTGAAAAGATCCCTTTAAGGCCTTTGTCAAGTATAAAGGCTGCAAGAATAATCTAAATCCACTTTTAAACTCATTGAAAATATGTTTTACATAATGTAATTACATCAAGGCTCATAGTATAAATTTGCTGATAAGGAAGAAAATTCACAATACACACTTGAGAAGGTTCAGGCACTTTTGGTTGGTTCCTCCCATTGAATCGTAATACTGGATTTCCTTCTTTTTGAAGTTTATAACCTGTAGAAAACAGAAGAAAAATAAAATGGCTATTTCAAAAGATACATACATATATGTTATTGATACACATTTTAAAAATGTGAACCAGATACTTTTTAAATTTAAACCAAAGATTAAAAAAAAACACCTAAGGCCACAAGCCCTACACAATAATTTTATACATGAGAAGTTCCCTTAATGTCCAATAGGAAGATTTGTAACTTTTTCAAACTCGTGAAATGCAATAAAAATTCAGGATTGTTTGGCAATACATGTAAGTAAAGAGACTGAAATACTAGTAGAATAGCTCGAACAAATGTTTACAGTCTACAACTTACCAAAAGCACAACAAAATGGGACGGGTGATATGTTATTCAGGCTACTATAATCAAATATTTATCTAGTGCGGTTATAATACATGATATTGAACATTTTGTTTACTGCGATGATTGAAACACTATTGCAGAGCAGAGTCGGGAACAATGTTTAAACTCATTTACTGAAATCCTGGTGAGGAATCTTTCAAATGCCCATATGTTTAACTTAACCCATTTATGCCTAGCGTCTAGAAAAAAGGCCTTGGCAAACAGTGTATACCCAGATGAGACGCTGCATGATGCGTCGTCTCATCAGGGTCTGCGCTGTTTGCTTAAAGGAATTTCTGTAAGAAATATTCTAAATATAGAAACAAATACTTTTTCATGGTAAAAACACTCTTTTTATTCCAATATTTCGCCCAAATGGTCTTTATCAAAGTTTATTAACTTCGATAAAGCCCATTTGGGCGAAATATTGGAATAAAAAGAGTGTTTTTACCATGAACATGTATATCTTTATCCCTACTGGATATTAAACTGAGTAGAAACAAATATACTAGACATCCCTAATTTTGAAAATAAATTGATCCAATTTAGAAGGATGGGAGAGTCAACTAGGCATTAATGGGTTAACATATGTTTCCATTGGTCACACTTACAGCCAGACACCAGTGCATGCCCAGATGGACAGGAACTATGATGTAGTCCACTGCCAGGACGTCCACAGTCTTTGTCCATCGTCTCACCGACTGCTGACCCCCTTGGCTGATTTTCGGGTAGAAGAATGTGTTGAAGGCGTGTACCTTGGGCATATTGGTCTTGCTGCCTCGATCCATGAGAAGATTCATGTAAAAGTTGATCACCTGAAAATATAGGGATAGTGGTGTATAAACAGCAAACAGTCGGTAATCCGCCCCCCACAATTTAAAAAAAAACAAGGGACAAAATTGTCACAAAACCAGGTTTTCATTGTGAAAAAAAAATCTGATAAAGGGAGAAAACTCAAACTGAACTTTTGAAATGACCAAAAAAAATTAACCCCCTTTGTAAGTTTTTTTTTTTTTTTTAAATCTATTTTTAGTCGTGGCGACCTTGACATTGGAGATATTGACGTGATTCTTTCGTGGGACACACCGTCCCATGATGGTGAACAAATGTGCCAAATGATTTTAAAATCTCACAATGAATGACATAGTTATGGCCAGGACAAGCTCATTTATGGCCATTTTTGACCTTTGAACTCAAAGTGTGACCTTGACCTTGGAGATATCGACGTAATTATTTCGCACGACACACCGTCCAATGATGGTGAACAAATGTGCCAAATGATTTTAAAATCTGACGATGAACGACATAGTTATGGCTCGGACAAGCTCATTTATGGCCATTTTTGACCTTTGAACTCAAAGTGTGACCTTGACCTTGGAGATATCGACGTAATTATTTCGCGCGACACACCGTCCAATGATGGTGAACAAATGTGCCAAATGATTTTAAAATCTGACAATGAACGACATAGTTATGGCCCGGACAAGCTTATTCCGCCAGCCCGCCAGCCAGCCCGCCAGCCAGCCAGCCCGCCCGCATTCGCCAATCTAATAACCATTTTTTTCCTTCGGAAAACCTGGTTAAATATTTTATACAGTATATAATGCAATTGATTACCACAAGCCTCTTGCCTTATTCAAGAATTTAGTATCAGAAATTACTTTTTGTTTCTGAAATTTTTAACTTTCTAAAGAGTAGTTCCCGGGTAAGCTGTTTAAACAGCACCAGGTGAACATACTTATGCCATCAATTGACAATTTTGTTGCTAACCATATTAATTTTGAGTGTCATTTCAAACAGGTATGCTTTAGTGCAAAGTAAAAGAAAATTTATGTACAATACCTCCATCTAAACAATACTTTCAAAAGAAACCATTTGTCTATTTTAAGTAACAGTGACCTTGACCTGACTGGCAAAAAATGCAATCCCAAGCAATGTTTTTTGTGTTAATAACCTACACACACAAATTCAGTAACATTACTCCATCCAATCTTAATTGGGAGTAAGCTATTTTTCTTTGTTAAGTAAGTGAGGTTGACCTGAACAAACCATGATCAAAATAAATCACAAGGTATGTCTCCATGCAAGTATGCTATGACCAAGGTTTCATCAAGATTGGATAATTCAATATAAAGGTATTGATAAGAAACCACCTGTATGTTGTGTTTCTATTTGTAGTTACAATGACCTTGACCCAGAGCTACAGATAAGCTTTTTGGGGTAATTGGGTAATACCCTTCAAAATAAGAATGGATTGGGTAATGGAAAACGTGATTGGGTATCCAAAAGTATGATGCCCGCTCATATAAAAAATAATTTGGTATTTGCACCAAGACAAACAAGTGAATTGGGTATTTGCAATAAAACATGAATTTAGCTTCTCAAAACTGTACCTACATAAAGTCACTGTTATGTATTCAATCGCAGTATAGGTTGTTCCATCTTTCTGCTATCAGATTCAACAATCTGAAGACAAGGGAATTTCTCAACCCACTCATCGAATGTGTTTCTACTTGTTTTTGTTCCAATAATATGGGCCAGTACTTTTGTTTTAGAAACCCAACACACCCCATCATAGGGGTTTGGAACGGTATTGTAGTAGTATCGTGTAAGTACCTGTTATCGAACAGCACCTATTATCAGACGTTTTGTTTTGATTCTGTATGCACATGCGCAAAAGTGCGCATGACGTCACATTGATAAACAAATGGTCGCACATGAAGTCCATGACCTACTTGCCTACTTAGCTTGAAACAAATGCGCCGAAAACAGGTTTAGGGATTCATTTATTGTTATTCACACCGTTTTGTGTGTTTTTAGCTATTACTTTTTGAATGCATTTATCAAAACTTGCATTTACACACCAAAAAGCATATTTCCGTTTGCAATTTTGAATGCAGCAGACACAGATTTTTTCGCCGAGTCCGGGTCAAGTGATAGTCATGTGACTTTGTATATACTGGAGTAATATTTATGAAGTGTCGGTAATAGGTGATGTTTACATCGGCCGCCATTTTGTTTTGTCTGCTAAAGGTGACAATAATCAGGGAATCATTGTTATGAATTCTTGAAGGTAGTTTGCTGGAAAACTTTACAGATAAATCATTCAATGATTGAACTGTTAGTCATTTGTTAAAACAAAATGTTTTTGTCATTTTAAGTGTTTCAATTTTAAGGTAATTTAACGTAATTTCTTAGGTGTTCGATAACTGGTTCGTCCACCATATAATATAGTGTATTTTGACCGAAAATGCCCCAAACAAAATTCATTATAGTCATCAACTATGCCCTTTGCAATTGTTTTATATTTAGATTGATTTACCACGACAAAGGAATCTAAATGTTTGTGTATTTTTTTGCGCAACTTTTCGTCTGCCTCGAGACGCCATTTTGTTTGACTCGCATTTGTTATCATAAAAACGATTGGTAAATACGTTACCACATAAAAACAAGCGCTTGTCGATTAAGACTCGATTCAAAACGGCCAAAACTAAACGGGAGTTTTCATTACGCATAGAAGGCGGCTCGAATTGGGTATCGGTGATTTGTTTTGCACAGATTTTGAAAAAATTGCGTATCCACCTATTTTTTATTGCGTATTTACGCAAATACGCAGCTTATCTGTAGCTCTGCCTTGACCTTTAGCAGACTGGCCCCAAATGCATCCCAAAGCTATTTCTTCATGCACAATCAAGTTATTTAGTGCAACCTATTGTTCTATTTTTAGAAACCTTGACCTGATACACCATAAATTGAATCCAAACCTAGGTCTCCATGTGAGCTTAAAATTTCCCAAATTTTGTTAAGATCAGGCAATACAAACTTATTGACATGAAACCACCTATATGATGACACCAATCTAATCACCAGAATTTCGAACATCATTGAAAACTTGGTTAATCAGAGTTATTTACACCAAGCCTAATGACCAGACAGACAAAGGACTATGCAATTACTCTATAATTTGTGGCAGACATGGCAAAAGACAGTTATAATTTTAAGGCCACACTGTCCAACATAGATGCTAAATGTACAAGCTTGTTTAAAAATGTCACACCCCTCAATAGTGCATGTGTTACATATTAATGTGTTTTATTGTTTAATATGTAAAACATACTCTACTGAATTTTCCTCACATACCCTATTCATGCAGTTACCTTCAAGGTTCATTTCTGATTTTACTTTTTATATTGTTATATCCTTTATACATCTTTTGCCTGAAGAAGATGTTTCATAGTATGGTCCAAATGAGTAAATCAATTCTATGCATGTAAACAAAGTTAATGCATTGTTCTCTAATGCGAGCATCAAACAAACTTCATAAACAATGCTGTTAACTAACATTTCTTTAACTACCATTAACGAAACAATTTCAATCATTTATTTATATTCTGGAAACAACAAAATCCTTTTGTTAACTATGAACAAAGCGATAAGGATGCTTACATTGTTCACATTTTACTTACACTGAAATCTTTCAAAAATTAGCTTTTCTGTCATTACTTTTCATTCAAAATGTACCCTTAGAAAAATTTAACAGAAATCATGTAACTATGTTCATTTTGAAAACCTCCTTTATTGGTTATATATTTTTAACATCCACAAAGTGCAATGTTAGACAAGATCTGCATACAAAATTTGACAATTAAAGATTGAATTGCAAGATCAACATTTTATTGCGGACACTCATTTGCATACTTTTTCTCACAAGTTTACTAGAAAAGTTTATTTTCTCTCTGAATTTCCCAATGATGCAGCGTATTATACTTCGGGTAGTTTTAACAGAAAGTTTGGCAATCTTGCATTTTATAGCTGGCTTTTTGAATTTTGTATTGGAAATGTTAAACGGGCCGTAGATCTTTCGCCATTTCTTTTGAGGGCATTAGAAATATTATTATTATTGTAATTTACCCATTTACATTATTATGTTTCTGCTAGATGTACATTTTTTTATGCTATATTAATACTATTGCCAAGCAATATATGTCCCCAACTGGCTCTACCATTGTCAGAATTTTTTATTTGTTGCCATAACAACCAGATTTTTGACATAGGAACAAAATGAAATGACGTGCATAATGTCCATATTGCTATCTATCAATGTTTCAAGTTTCATGAAAAAATATGAAGAACTTTTAAAGTTATCGCAGGATCCAGAAAACCACCATTTTCAGCAGTATTTCTAGTCTATTTGTTGCCATAGCAACCAGAATTTTTGACGTAGAAACAAAATGAAATGACTTGCATACTGTCCATGTTGCCATCTATCCATGCCTCAAGTTTCATGAA
This sequence comes from Dreissena polymorpha, assembly GCF_020536995.1. Taxonomy (NCBI): domain Eukaryota; kingdom Metazoa; phylum Mollusca; class Bivalvia; order Myida; family Dreissenidae; genus Dreissena; species Dreissena polymorpha. The sequence continues at coordinate 525,565 of NW_026273317.1, read as the reverse complement.
AAAAGTATTAAGAACTTTTAAAGTTATCACAGGATCCAGAAAAGTGTGACAGACAGACTCACAGACAGACATACAGACACACAGAGCGAAAACCAGAAGTCCCCTCCGGTGAAACCGGTAGGGGACAACAAAACACCTTGTTCTAGGTGTATTTCTAAGACTGAATATTATCTGTTTATTAACACCCATTATGCTCAATGAAGTCTTAATTCTCTATTCAATTCTCACCTCATCATTGAGCCAGTTCAGTCCGCCGAGGGTTGCTATGTCAGTGCGCGTGATCTGTTGCTTAAACTTGTCTACTAACACATCCGCTCCATTGCCCCTCTGTAAACACTGGGTAATCCTCGACTCCATTTCTGATGTCAGCTCTGAATATAACATATGTAAATGAGTTGAGATATTTCAATAAACAAATATGTGAATCATTTAATAACGTATGTATTTATGGTCAATAGTCAAGAATATAATAACACTTCTGCAATTTTTAAATTGATGAAATGTTTCAAACTTTCAAACTATTGTTATCACGTATATGACACAAAACATTAAAAAATAAATTACTGTGACATTTCACTTTATTTATTAAAATATTTAATTTGTTGTCCAGGGCAAAAGGGAATAAGGTATTTTTTTTATAGTTTCAATTATTTGACAATCCCAAATTTAAACGTATGCATTGTATTTGTATTTTTTGTTCGTATAAATCATGTGAAAATCAAAATTATTGTTTGATCTGTCATTGTTTATTGGCTAATTAACGACAACTTTTTTGTTATGACGCAAATATACATTGAAGCACATCAACCAACCACATTATGGAGTAATTCCACCAAAACCATGAGACCATTTCAAAAACCCTTTTAAGTATGTCACAATTCATAAGCAATTTGCCTTGATTTTTTTTCACAGGAGCTATCATAGGGGCAATTTGCAAATGGCTTACAAGTTGTAAATCTTTTCACCAGAGCTTTTAGAAATAGAAACATAACATCTAAACCATATTTTATCATCCTAGAAACAACTATCAATTCGTGTTTTTTTTAAACCCTCACAAATAACCATTACCAGGCAGGACTTCTTCCTTTTCCTCCCTCTCCTCCTCTTCCTCGTCAGATATGGGTACATCCTCAATGACCACAGGCTCCCGCTGGTAGATCTTCAGGTTCACGCGGATCTTCTTCTCCAAGTCCTCCGCATCTTTCTTCCTCTGCAACAGTCATGGCTTAATCATTTACCACTCAGATAGGCAATTTGGTGTGTTTGTAGTCCCTTAGAAAATCTTATTAAATTTAATAGGTTTCTTTCAAGGTATAAGTTTTTATGGTTTGTTTCCAACCCTAAGGAACTGATGAGTGTCAAACAGTATCAAACCTAAACAGCCCGCAAGTTGTTCTGGTTTTATGATGGTTGCATATATATGCATTTTCACTTTTCTTTGCAACAGTCATGGCTTAACAACAGCAAACATCAACTCCTACTTGTGGTTACTGCCTATTGGTGTAATTTAGGAAAAACAGAGGAAAAATCCTTTCCCCCTTAATGGGTTCAGCACAAGTTTTCATTATAAACAGATGCATTAAAGTTAAAAACTAATTGTAAAGAATATTTTCACTCAAAATGAGGAAATTGGAATAGGTCTGAAGGTCAATGTCAGGTTAAAACGGGGTCAGGTAATGTGGGTCAGTTGAAAGTGTTCATAGATAACAGCCATGCAAATATCAAAGCTTGATAGGAAGCATATTAGTGTTATATGAAACTTATCATTCAGGGTTAACCTTGTACAAACTAACAGACGGAAGCACAGACAGGCCAATTGCTACTTACCTCATAGTGATAGTAAAATTTGCCTTGGACTAACATTAAAATTGTTTTTAATTATTTAAAATAAACATCACGTGACATAAGCTATCATTGCATTGTTTGAGGTTTGATTATGTGTGACAAAACAGTAACGCACATTAATAAAAGGCTTCCTAAACAAATTTATTTACATCTTTACAGGTTTACACTGATAATTATAACAGAAATTATAAGATAACAAAACAAGATTTTTGGATATCACAGGTAAGGTAATAACATAGTGTGTGCTTGTTTTGAACTCCCACAGAAGCAAAATGGCACAAGTAAAAGCAAGGGAATAAAACCGGTTCTAGGCTAAATTCTTTTGTACAAACCTGTTCGTCCCATACTTGTGTTTTTATTTTCTCTTGTGCCACCTGTCTCTCTAATTCTCTGGCCTTACTGCTGTATTTTGTGGTCCTATAATCACCAACATATCACAAATCATCATTAACATGGCATCAAGTAGAACAAGAATAACTTACAGCGAGTATGAACGATGTCAAAAAGTATTTTCTCAACTGTAAATCACCACAAAAATGTGAACTAAGCATGTAAAAATATGTAATATAATGATACCATACTTAAAAGAAATTCATAACAAACAAGTTTAAGCAGATAAAAACAATTATTTGTATTAAAGAAAACTCTTATTTAATTGATATCCTGGTACAATTTCCTTTGGAATTTTATTCCACTTTTTCATTCATCAACCTTATATCTATTTTCCATTTAAATAGATAGTATATACTGGCTTTAAAGAAGGGGCATAAAGCGTCAGCCTAGATCAGAGTGTGTGGACAACAGGAAATTAAGGCATTAATGCAACAGAAAGTAAAAACACTAAGTCAGCAGAAAGTAAAGGCACTAAGTCAGCAGAAAGTAAAGGCACTAAGTCAGCAGAAAGAAAAGGCACTAAGTCATTAGAAAGCAAAGGCATTAAGTCACTTGAAAGCAAAGGCACTAAGTCAGCAGAAAGCAAAAGCACTCAGTCAGCAGAAAGAAAAGGCACTAAGTCAGCAGAAAGAAAGGCACTAAGTCAGCAGAAAGAAAGGCACTAAGTCAGCAGAAAGAAAAGGCACTAAGTCAGCAGAAAGAAAGGCACTAAGTCAGCAGAAAGAAAGGCACTAAGTCAGCAGAAAGAAAGGCACTAAGTCAGCAGAAAGAAAGGCACTCAGTCAGCAGAAAGAAAGGCACTCAGTCAGCAGAAAGAAAGGCACTAA